>NC_079402.1:2741578-2786578 GCF_029220125.1 Pseudoliparis swirei | reverse complement strand
TGCTGATTATGGCTTACAGCTTAAGAAAACTCAAATATCCTATCTCTAAATATTAGAATATCATGAAAAAGTATACTAGTAGGGTATTAAACAAATCACTTGAATCGTCTAATTAACTCGAAACACCTGCAAGGGTTTCCTGAGCCTTGAAAACACTCAGCTTGGTTCAGTAAACTAAATCACAAGTATGGGAAGACTGCTGATCTGACTGCTGTCCAGAGGACCATCATTGACACCCTCCATCAGGAGCGAACCTGAGAAAAAGAGAGGCGCAAAATCCAAGTTGCTTGAAATCCAGTGTGAAGTTCCCACAGTCAGTGATGGTTTGGGGAGCCATGTCAGCTGCTGGTGTTGGTCCACTGTGTTTCATCAAGTCCAGAGTAAATGCAGCTGTGTACCAAGAGATTTTAGAGCACTACATGCTTCCGTCTGCTGAAAAGCTCTATGGAGATGAGGATTTCATTTTCCAGCATGATCTGGCACCTGCCCACAGTGCCAAAACCACCAGTAACTGGTGTACTGACCATGGCATTACTGTCCTCGATTGGCCTGCCAATTCCCCTGACCTGAACCCCATAGAGAATGTGTGGGGTATTATGAAGAAGAAGCTGAAAGACACCAGACCCAACAATGCAAATGAGCTAAAGGAAGCATCCTGGGCATCCATAAACCCTCAGCAATGCCACAGGCTGATTGCCTCCATGCCACGCCGCATTGATGCAGTAATCCGTGCAAAAGGATTCCCAACCAAGTACTGTGCATTAATGGACATTTTCAAATATTTGATTTTGTTTTGCTGTTATAAATCTTTTTTTTTACTTGGTCTGAGGAAATATTCTAATTTTATGAGATAGGATTTTAGAGTTTTCTTAAGCTGTAAGCCATAATCAGCAATATTAAAAGAATAAAAGGCGTGCAATATTTCAGTTGATTTGTAATGAATCCAGAATGCATGACATTTTTGTTTTTTTAATTGCATTACAGAAAATAAAGAACTTTATCACAATATTCTAATTTTCTGAGACAGTCCTGTATACATTTATACAACACTACGATGGCGTTTCCTCTCTTGTTACTTGCACTTTGCTGCTATAATTTAACAGTGCTGACAAAGAAAATGTAGTTTTGGATGCGTGAGTTTTCCGTGCAGATGTTCCCAGCGGCTGGATCCCTGAGGAAATGAGATGCCGTGTAACTTAAATCAGCTGGGAAAAAAATAATGCTGTTATTTTATGAAATCCTGGAATTACATGGAGCCGATTTCAGGAGTCAGGAATCTGAATGAGAGATTCGAGACATTAAAATATGCGTGAGTTTATACCCTCATGAACATGATTTGCATTAAACATTAAATCAATATTTCAATTGATGATTATCCATGTGTTCTATTTTTAAACATTCGTGTGTCATCTTCACTGGAAACAATTCAAACTAATGCCTGTTTTAAACAGTTTGAATCCTGCAGGTAAAATAATGATTATATTGTACATTATCAATTTTTTGCCTTTCAATGATTGAAAATCTGCGCTTTTTGTAAATGTGATTTATAGGCCCACGGCTGTATTATAGCAATACTTTGAACTTGTGTCTGTAAAATAAATTAATATTTTATGTTCTTATGGCATCATTCTTTTTTTTATTAAAATATTTGTACATCCAACATATTTGACATTTTGATATTTTTATAATATAAAATATTAATTTATTTCTGTAAAATAATTATTTTTTGTAAAATAAATTAATATTTTCTTTTCTTATGGCTTCATTCTTTTTTTGGGGAATAAAAAATGTGTACATCCAATATATATGACACATTTTGATATTGTAATAATATAAAATATTAAATTATTTATTTGAAATATTAATGTATTTCTGTGAAATAAACTTAATATTTAATTGTATTATGTTGTAATTCTTTTATCTAGAATACAATATGTGTACACAGAAATAAATTAATATTTTCTTTTCTTATGGCTTCATTCTTTTTTGTGTGAATTAAAATTGTGAACATACATACAACATATTTGACATTTAAAAAGTGTAATAATATAAAACATAAAATACAAATGTATTTCTGTGAAATAAATTAATATTTAATATTCTGATAGCTTCATTCTTTCTTTTTTTAAGAATAAAAAATGTGTAAATCCAACATATTTTGATATAATAAATCCCTGCAGTGTGTATAATCAGTTGCCATATTTTATTCGAACACAAGGGGGCGCAGGAGGTTGAAAGGAAGTGTTTGATGTTTGCATGTAATTTGCAGGTCTGCATGTGAGCCCTGTGCGCTGCTGTTGATCACGTGACCTCTATGTGGTTTACAAGGCCGACTGCATGACAAAATGACCATATTCCATATGAATGTAATATCTGAGGATGTTTCCAGGGAAGTCCCGCGTCCTGTCTCCACTGGCGGCTTTACAAAAGCCAACACTGCAGGTTTAGAGGATTTAGGTTAATCTGACAGGGATCAAAACATCTGGGCCAGAGCTGGAAATTAAACAAAGCACATTTTGAAGTAGCCGGCACTTAAGCTGCGAATTTACATCATCAGCAAATATTTTTTTTAAACATCAGAAATTGTTCTTCTGGGATTTCATTTGTTTATCATCAGATGTACCACAACGTTTCCTTAACTCCTCGCCAGTGGCTGCTGAGAGCATCCGAGTGGTTTCATTCTGACAGCCTGAGAATGCTCCATGAATATGACCACTCTAAAGTATATTCAAAGTCATTTGTATAGGGAAATAAATCAAGTGGAGAAACTGAGGTGAAGAAGACAGAAAGATATTCATTCATTTGATATTCAACACATTTTAAAATAGACCTTTTTAATTATGCATTAGAACATTCTATTCATAAATAGTGCCAACAAGTGTAATATAATCAACAGTATAAATAATTCGTATAATTACAGGGAAGTAAATTGACAATTGAGAAACAGGTGAAGAAGAAAGAAACACAGAAATAAATTCATTTAATGACATTCATCTTAAAAATATATCTATAAAAAATAGACCTTTTTAATTATGGATTAGAACATTCTTCAACTTATATTCACCATTTAAGGACCAATAAAGGACATTGATTTGATCTTTTATTTGTTGTGTTTGTATATATAAATAAATAAATGCTTTATAACCCGATTACATGCCATGTGTGTACACCATCTGTGAAACACATTTAAAAAATCACATTCTGGAGAGGAAGTGATAATACCAGCATTTAATTTACTAATAATTTCAACATGACATTACATCTATGTATAAATATATAATGTATATAATATATAATATATAATAATTAATTATTATAATCAAATAAATCAGAAAATGTATATAAAGTAAAGAAAAATAACAAAGAATTAACACCATGTGATTAACAAATAACATAATATTTGAATATAATGGAAAACATACAACACAATAAAAATAATATATATATATTATTTTTATTGTGTTGTATGTTTTCAATTATTTTCAAATATTATGTTAATAATAATAATTTAGGATAGGAATATATAAGCATTTTTCGCTTCTACCTTTAACTGTTCAGTCTTTCTCTTTTGTATATTATATAGAATAATATTGTATTGTATTGCAATGATTGACTGAATAAAATACACAACAACAACAACAAATTACACATTACCCAGCAAGCAGTATAGCCTCGACACATGTTATTGATTAGTTAAAACAGAAGATTCAACCTTTCTTTATCTTTGTATCTTTTTTTATGATCAGCTCATTTTTATTTCTTTTATCACTATTTGCTTTATCGATAATAAACTGAGTCACCGTCACGTTCAGGCTCCAGGATGCGCGTCACCGCCTCGCTGCTCCCCTTTAGTCACGTGTCGAAACTCCAGCCAGGGCTCACACCTGCGAAGCCACGCCCACATACCTGCGAGAACGAGGAAGTGGCATCATTTCTTTTTTGGGGGGGAGCGGACGAAACCGAAGTACCTTCCAGAACATCTGCACCCGTCACCTCCAGCCTGACACTAACCGGACTAATCCTCTCCGGTCACTTCCCAAAGACCGACAACAGAAAGACGCAGGAGTTTCACCAGGTGAGTCCACCGTGTGTGTGTCGGCGGACCCGGGTGTCGACATGTTTTCACCGCGCCGCGTCGCGCGCATTACCGTATTTGGGCATCGCGCCCGCCGGAGCCGCGCAGAGGGGCATCACGGGCGGCTAATATAACATAAACAACCGGGTTTTATCTGCTCTTCGGTGGCAGAAAGTCTTCATTTGAATCAGGTAACTTCGAAATGTGACGTGCAGTGTGTGCAGGCCTCGGTGTAGCTGTGTGTGTGTGTGTGTGGGTGTGGGTGTGTGTGGGTGTGTGTGGCTGCGCGCGCGTCTCCCCTGTCTGTTCATGCATGCATTGTGTTGGCTCCAGTGTAAACACACACTGGGCTGAGCTGGTTTTGTACTGAGGCCCAGTAAAGCCTTTATATTTACTTAATACACAGGTAGTGTGCATTTTGAATGTCCACTTTGAATTACATTTCCTTTTATACTCTTATAAAGGTTAATTTTCTGATATTTAGTCTTTCCATACACTCACTTTCCAGTTTATGAGGCCCGCCAAACTAATACTGCCTAATACAGCAGTGCATTGTTCCCTCGTGGAGGTTGTCATGTTCAGTGTTTATTAAAATTACGAGGACATCGTTTGTTATAAATAGATCACACACACACAAAATAATAGAAACACCTGTATGTGTTTTATGTATTAATTTAGCTGTTTTCTGCTAATGCAAACAGGGGTAAAAACTGTAGATGCTGCTTTCAAATCTGTGTGCATATTTTTCTCACAGCATATAATCTGATCTGGCTCATCATTGCAGGAAGCGGAGGTGTGTGTTACTAACCCATATACCTGTTAATCATTGTTCATGCCAGTACAGCGTGGCGGTGGAGCGGCTCGTCAGGCTGCACCTGCACCTGAAAACCGCCGCGGCTCAGATGGGAATCGGCAATCGGTCGTTTTAGTATTTTTCGGGTGTGTTTTTCCCCACTGTGACGTAAGAACATGGCAGTTAAAAGAAAAGAAAAGAGGCATACACCAGAATATAAGTGGGTGTAGACTGTGACTCAGTGAATTGAGTGGGCACCTGAACGACGGCGGAGTTGTCGGTTCAACTCCTTCCTGTCTACGTGGCTCCCAAGCCGGACACTCACTCAGAATCAACCCAAAAGCAACTCTGTAAGTGGACTTGGGGTTCTGAACCCTGTGTGTGTGTGTGTGTGTGTGTGTGTGTGTGTGTGTGTGCACACACTGACCCTCTTTCCTCTTCCCTCGTTCGCTCTCTGCTCTCTCATCATGTGTGGCATGTGTTCCTCCATCCTGCCTGCACATGCATTGCATTCTGGGAGTTGCGTCATGGTGTCGGGCCCCGACGCGTCGAGGGCCGGAGAAAACTCGCCGCTCGCGTTGAAGCTTCAGGACGATGACCGCACGACTCGAGCTGCAGCGGCTCACTCGAATCACGACAACAATAGAAGACAATCTCGTTAAAACGTTAAAACTCGCAGTGACAAAGGAATTGGGTCGCTCTTGTTTCATAATTAGTTTTATTTTAATGTCTTAACCTGCAGGTTTGATGCAGTTTTAATTCAAAACATTGGTTTGAGTAGATCTGACCCAGGATCAATATATACGCCTGAATTTTAATTTTGAAACTAAATTAAAGTACACTATTAAATCTGCACTGTAAATATTAAATATTATGTCAATGGATACCAGCGAGGGCCAAAGGGCAATCCATAATGTTGCCCCTGATGTCACCAGGAGAGTGACATCAGTGTGCATCCCCCCCCGTCCCCCACGGCTTATTGGTTTGTTCTCTGCTTCCATTACGTTTTATTTAGCTGAGGCTCGGGGGGGATTTCTGTTGCTCTTTAAAATCTCGCATCCAGAGCCGTAATCCAGACGTTCCAAACTGCTGGATTATAAATCCCGTCGTGAGTCCTGCGTCGGCCGAAACATCGAGAGGCCGGCAGCGCGGCGGCGGCCTGGGGCCGGGGAGGATGAGGAAGAGCTGCACGTTTAATCTGTGAGGAAGAGGAGGAGGGGCGCTCCTTATCGGGGGAGATGGAGGGAGGGGTGTGTCATCGCATTAAAGATAAATATTATCGGTGTTATTGTCGTTCTAAAAGTCGTATTTACTGAGCCAACAGCGTGGGATACCAGGTCTATGTCTTGTCTCTGGAAACGTTGGAACAAGTTGTTTGAATGTTTGTTTTTAACCACAAGTGACCTTTTAACTTTATTGATTATATTGATTATACTGCAGCCGTCACCTCACTGGCCTCCTGGAAATGAATTGTGTGGCTTCAGTTTGCTGCTCTTGTGGTGGATAACCTCATTCTGCCAACTCCTCTCTTCACCTCCAACCGCTCCTCCTTCTTCAGGGCCGCGGGGCGCTGGAGTCGTTGATTGCTAGTCTTGCATTCATAAAAGTAGGCCAATAAATAATAAATTATCCAGTATAAACATGTTTAAGCTAGCTCGTAGCTCGCGCTAGTTGCGAGCTGCGAGCGCGACGGTCTGATATCCGTATTTTGCCCGTGCTCCATGAGATCGGCTTTACAGGGAAGATGGCCGACGAGGTTTTTAATGTCGTCGTTGTCAATCGTCGTTTTGTGCTCTTTTATTTTAAAGTATCGGTTCAGGCACCGTTTACGACCCGGTATCGTTTTAAAAGTACCGGTTTAGCACCGGTATCGAAAAGAAAAAAAGAAATGATACCCATCCCTAGTCGCCGGTCCATCTCAGGACACACACACACACAGGACACACACAGGACACACACAGGACACACACAGGACACACACACACACACACAGGACACACACAGGACACACACACAGGACACACACACACACACAGGACACACACACACACACAGGACACACACAGGACACACACACAGGACACACACACACAGGACACACACACACACACACAGGACACACACACAGGACACACACAGGACACACACACAGGACACACACAGGACACACACAGGACACAGGACACACACACAGGACACACACAGGACACACACACAGGACACACACAGGACACACACATAGGACACACACACAGGACACACACACAGGACACACACATAGGACACACACAGGACACACACACAGGACACACAGGACACACACAGGACACACACAGGACACACACACAGGACACACACACAGGACACACACAGGACACACACACACAGGACACACACACAGGACACACACACAGGACACACACACAGGACACACACACAGGACACACACACACAGGACACACACAGGACACACACACACAGGCCACGGCGTTCCCTTCACTCGTACCTGTGACCCTGAGTTTGGTTTCAAGGCGTCCTCCTGCACATCGCTCCATCCCGACTCCCCGAGCACACGGACATCTTCTCTTAACGCCGCGCTCCACTCGGCCGTTTCTTTTCTTTTGATGAGATAGCGGCGGGGACATGAAGGTGAGGGATGAAGCGGAGGCGCCTGGCTGTATTTAAATGGGGGGGGGGGGCCTTGTGAGGACCTCGAGGCTTCTTTGTGTTTCGCTGGCGGTTTTCAAGCTGAAAACCAAATGCTTGTCAGAGCCTCTGGTTCCTTTTCTTCTTCTTTTTTGTCACTTTTTTCATTTATTTTTATTCGTTTAGACATATTAACATAAAACAAACACACAAATGTCAGACATAAATATTTATATATATATATATATATATATATACGTGCACACACAATGATATATAAACATATATATGTGTATATGCATGTATGGAAAATATGTATATATATTTATGTGTATATATATATACCGTATATGTATGTATATATTTATGTATATATATATATATATTTTTAAATATATATTTGTGTATATATATATATATTACATACATACATACATACTGGTTCCTTTTTAGGATCTGTAGGTGTTTTTTCTCTTATTATTGAGACTCAAATTGACTTTTAATGAGTTTCTTATGCGTCTTTCCTTCGTTTTAAACCCTAAAATATGAACGGATGAATACAGAGAACGAACTCCACAGAACTCTTTTGTTCTCGTGATATCGGATCAGCGCGTACGCTCTCTCTCTCACTGATACCAGATCCAACGCTTTCGGGCTTTCTCGAAGGCGTTTCTTCATCTTCAGGAAAAACCTGATTGCCCCAGACGGACAGGTCTGAGTTCACGAGACAGACGAACACGTCTTAAAGTCAGGAGCTCACTGCAGCGTGAGGAGGGACACGCTAAGCGAGGCTTTGTTTTGTTGTCTACAATAACAATATAAACTGGGCTGTATTTATTTGTTAAGATTCAGGATATGCCGAAGCAGCTGCAGAGAGGAACGAGAGCAGATTTTCAAATGAAGGCGTCCACAGAGCGGCGTCGGAAACACAGCAGGTCAAAGGGCAAAACTGCTCCGAAGAAATATGATGTTGCCCCTGATGTCACTAGAGGGGCAACGAATGACCCATGAGTTTGATAATTTAATAGTGTTTTGTTTGTGTGTGTGTGTGTCCTATCTGTGTTGACTGTCCTATACACACCACAAAAAAATAAGTATTCTTTGTTAAAAAAATCTAAGTAAACACTTTAAATCTGTACACTACTGCCTAATAGTTTTATTATTGCCAAATAGTGTTATTATTGCCTAATAGTGTTATTATTGCCTAATAGTCTTATTATTGAAATTTTTCTGATAATTGCTCATATCCTGTCAGCATAAATAAGTATATTTATTATTTTTGAACAAAGGTTAAATGTTATTTCACACAAGTTTCAAAAAGTTCCCCAATTTATTTTTAAATGCCCCTGGACGAAGTCAGTGGGGGGGAAATTGCCCCCTAAAAAACATATTAAATGTCCTCCCCCGGCACAGAAGCACATCACATCGCTTTTTCTTTTCTTTGCACTCCCAAAATCTGCCCCCCCCCCGTTTAAAAATCCTGAAGTGCAGTTTAGTGATGTGATTGTGTCATGAATAAACCTGGGAGGGGGGGGCGGGGTCTGTCTGGTGGGGTAAATGGTGACAAGACTTCAGCCTGAATGGGGGGATTACAGGGGGGGGGGAGCAGCAGCAACATCCATGATCTGACGGGGTTTAGGACCACAATTATTTAATTCCGGCGGCGGCTGCTGGTGGCTTCATTGTAATGTCAGAGGAGCAGCAGCAGCGTGATGTCAGAGCGACGCGCTGCCGTCCTCCTCTCTCAGCGCGGCCATTTACATCCTCAAAGCCAAAAGGACATCCGTGAGGAGTCGGGCGGAGAAGGGGGACGGCGCTCGCCACGGAGAGGGCGAATTTGTAGCGTTGATGACGCGAAGAAGGGGGGTGGGTGGAGGAGGGGGGGGAGACGTCGAGTGTGAGCTGGTCTCGCACTTCGTTGGGAGATGGCTGACGGCGGCGTTGGCGTAGCGCGTGTGTGACGCCGCCGACGGCGCGTTCGAAGATGACGTGCAGGCGGCCATCGGGGTCGTGCCCCTGAACAAACGGGAGCTGCTGCCCCCCGGCAGGAAGCTGTGGAGACCCCAGGGGTGAGTTGGGACCTGGAGGCCTGATGACCGGCTGCTTGGCGCCTGGAGTCCGGCGCTGATCGGGCATGAAGAGAGTTTTGGGGTTTTTGAGTCTCAGATGGAGCCGTCGTCGACCCGCGTTTCCTCTGGGCAGCATCAGACCGCTAGCTTACATGTTCCTCATGAATAAAGATGAATTATTACATGGCAACAACAGTACAAGCGTTCTGATTGGCTAATGGGTCGTCATGCCAGCCGCTGTCGCCCTCCTCGCCGGTCTGATACGGATCCGTATCGCCCTCTGACATCATTTTCTAAATGAGCGATATCGATAGACATCGAAAGCCGAGAGGAAATTCCGAAGCAGCGAAAACGTGTTATTGAAAGTGATGAAAACGAGAAACTATAGTTTGAATCACTTGTGACGTCACTGAGCCGTGTTGTCCGTTTTCTATTGGTCACTGTGACTTGAAGTTAAGTAATTGGTGCTAACGCAGTATGTCGTGACACAATGACATGTTTTCTATTAACAATTACAATTTATTTAAATTTACAAAATGAAAAATGC
Organism: Pseudoliparis swirei; assembly: GCF_029220125.1. NCBI lineage: Eukaryota > Metazoa > Chordata > Actinopteri > Perciformes > Liparidae > Pseudoliparis > Pseudoliparis swirei. The sequence continues at coordinate 2,776,448 of NC_079402.1, read as the reverse complement.
CGTATAATAAACTTACTAACCTCGATTTTTCGGTCATGCCGGGAAATATCAAACTTCCGTAAAAACGTTAAAGCCTCAGTCTGATATTTCCCGACATGACCGAACATGGAGGTTAGTACGTAGTTATTACAATTGTCTTTTCTCTGGCGTTTACTCTTTCCGCCCTCTGCAAATAAACCGGAACAGACCAAACGAAGAGAAACACATCAAACAACGAGGCACGAGGATAGCGTGACACGAGAGCTAGCATCGTTAGCATAGCTTAGCTGCTATTTTCTAGCTGTGAATTCTCGTGACATTCATGAACATAAATTTAACATACTTTCCAAATTGTCCAAACGGCATTTATACAACACAAAGGAGACACCCGCCTGCACATCTCTCTCTCTCTCTCTTCATTAAACTTGACAAAAGTCAGTAAACAGACACAAACTTTAAAATCAAGGATTTGAAATCAAGGATTTCGTGAGTTTTTTGTTTGTTTATTTAGTATTTTTTTGAGGAAAGGTCGGACCAGTTGCGACGTAATGTTTTCAGCTGCGCTAATGTTGATGTGGTTGATTTATCACCGAACAACGCCACAAAATAATCTGTCAGCGTCGTAGCTACGTGTCCCGCGGGGGGCGGCTCAGAGACGAGTCCTCTGGCCGCGGCTGCAGATTATCGTCTCACCGTCAGCGGCGCCGCAGCCGGCCGGGTCTCCTCTCTACTCGGCGCCGTGTGGCTTAGTTCTGCAAAACGTTTTATTCTCTATAGCTCAACTTTTCTTCTTTTTATCTGGTTCTGTGCGCTTTGAAATACTTTTCGGTTTATATTTTCCTGGTTTAATTTTCGTAATCTTCAACGTGAGCGAGCGTCTCATCTAATACTATGGTTAAATGTGTAAAAGATGATATATGAATAATAAATCATCCTCACATTTCTTGTTTTGATGGACCAAATAGTTAAAAGCTGCAAAAACTCTGTGAGCCGGCTGCAGCTGTGCAGACAGTCTGTTTCTGTCGTTCTTTATTTGTCAAATGTATGTTGTCTTGTATTTGTTGTTGTTAACTGTTGACTTTTAGAGAGATAGATAGATAGATAGATATATACTTTATTAATCCCCAAGGGGAGATTTGTCGTCACAGTAGCAGCACCAATAAACTAAACACACGAGAATAAATATAATAAAATATAAAAAACAGGGATGAAAGATAAAGATGTATACAAGTAAAATATAAAATAAAAAATGAAGTATATATGTATATAAAATGAAACATATGTATATATATACACACAAACAAATATAATACAATGACTGTGCAAAGTATACAAAGTAAAATATAAAATACAAATACACGTATTACTTTATTACTTTATTACTATTATTTCACTTAATGTCTGACAAGAGACAAACGTATTTTCGATTTTCTGTATGTTCAACATTGGAAAATCTGACAATAAAATAAATACTTTGAACTTTGACCCCCGTAGTCCCAAAGTACACACAACTTACAATGACATGACAGAAATAAAAGCATATTTTAGAAGCTTGGGTGATGATGCTTCTGCATTTCTAATTTCTCGCTCCACTTTTATATTTCAGACTGAAATATCTCAACAAAAAGTGGACGGATTGTGATGAAATGTGTTGCCTTCAGGGATCCTCTGACTCGTCCTCTGGTTTCCCACTTCTACGTTGAAGTGTCTCAACATTCCTGTGTTTGTGCCCATGTGACTCATCAAAGTTCAGTGATTGAGCATCTCTCACAAGAGACGCATAGAATAGAAAGGTCAAAATCCATGGAGCAGATCTCTCGTCCCTAATGAGGGGCGTGGCTCTCCAAGAACAATTACTCTGACATTTCCCATAATGCAACTGGATAGTGTTGTTAATTGGACCATCTCTGCCAGGGAAATGCTCACATCCTTCAAACCATTTTCTTTTTTTTAACACACTTTCAGTAAAGCATTGTCATCTAAACGTGCGTGTTTTCTCTCTCTCTCTGTGTGTGTGTGTGTGTGTGTGTGTGTGTGAGTGTAGGGACCAGCCTGGCTCTGACCAGGTCAGCACTGTCCTGCTCAAGTCCAGTTGCAAGTTCCGCTGGTCCAGAGGATCTCAGTACTTGTACCTGCGCCGCCTCTCTTCACGCAGCTACTCGGCTATCACCATGGTGTGTTGTGTGTGTGTGTGTGTGTGTTCGTGTTGACCCCTCGATCCGGTCACACGGGAGCACGAGGCGGCTCTCTTCTTGATATCTGCGTACAGCGTGATGAAGACTCTGACTTTGCTTTTCCTCGTGTCCCCTTTGAAACCCTCACCGGTCCGTGTGGCTGTCGTGTATGGAGGACTTCAAATGTCTTAAGTATAAATAAATAAATGCAGGAATAAATTCAGGAATACAAAAATAAATGCTTAAATAAATATACAAATAATTACAAGAATAAATAAATAAATGCTTGAATAAATGTATGAATAAATAAATTAATGCATGAATAAATACAGGAATAATTAAATGCTTAAATTTATGTATAAATAAATAAATACAGGATTAAATAAATTAATGCTTAAATAAATGTATAAATTAATTGATCCATGAATAAATACAGGAATAAATAAATGCTTAAATAAATGTATAAATACAAGAATAAATAAATATATGCTTAAATAAATACAAGAATAAATACATAAATGCTTAAATAAATGTATAAATAAATACAGGAATACAGAAATACATACATATAAGTTATACCTAAACAGGACATCATTAAATACATCTATTTCTTCATTTATTTATGTCTCTATTTATGTGTCCACACGTATTTCCTCATTTATTTATGTGTGACATTTATGTGTCCTTATATGCAAATGAGCTGGGGCGGTCCGAACCGCTGTCTAAAGCCTGATTGGTCACAGAAGTGTGATCGCACCTGGTGTGTTATGCTCTTCTACTTCTGCCTTGCACATGTTGATGAAGTTGGCTGAATTTTAATCTAGTGACGCTCTCATAATCCCAAAAATAAAAATAAAAGTACTTGTTAGGGTGCAAACAAGACCACTTCCCTTCTGACACGCTGATGATAAGAAGATGTGAGTTTCCCTGAGTCTGCGTTTCCCAGACTTCTTTACCTATTTGAATACAACTATTGTTAGTGCCCCCCCCCCCCCCTCCACACACACACACACCATGCATCCAGGCTGAGGATTAGCCAGAGAGACATGTCGTGTCCCAGAAGCTTCATTGTTTTAATGACACATTATTCAGGCCGATGGAGCCGTTTTGCATTTGGATGGATGGATGGCCTATTTTAAGGCCCATTTCATTGTTGCATACTTCTGCTGGTGATTTGACACGATGTACCGGAATTTATCTAAAAATGTTAATGTCATTGCTTTTTTTTGTTGCAGTTTCCCCCAATCATTTGTTAAAATAGTGGATAACAGCAAACGGTTGAATTGTACGTGGCATCAGGGATTTTGGACATTTTCGGGGTCAGCTGGCATTCTTATCTGTGATTGGTCTTGTGTTGATGAAATACTAGATGAGGGCAGGCTTGAATGGAGACACACACACACACACACACACACACACACACCAATAGGTGATTGTTAGACAGCTCATGTAACACAACTCCTAAAACTCACAGTGACGATTAATAAAATAGTGTGTTTTTTTTAGCTTTGTCGCAGCAGTTTGTTGAAGGCCCCTTCCTGTTCCTTTTAATTCCCCTGGTAAACAAAGGCGGCTCCATAAAGAAATGGGTTTTCTCAGTTTGCTTTTGGAAGAACTTCAGACTGTAATCATTGTTGGACCTCACTGTCGGCCATGAAGTGTATTTTCTACACGGCAGCGCATTTTCCTCTCGTCTCGGCTGCAGGCGTGCGGGGAATTACGGGAAAAAGGTTCCATTTGAAACCGCTTGTGTTTCCCCTGTAACATGCATTGGTTGCACAGGTTGCTGAGGAGTAAAACACACAGTATAATATGTTTTAAATAGACAAAGCTTTTATGGTTAAGGACCACAAAAGGATGAAACCCAACCTATTTTTTCTGCTGTAAAGCAGTCGCTGTAAGTAAAGGCTATACAAAGTGTTTTGTGCATTTCAGATTAATTCCCTCTACTTTAATGGCATGTCCTTCTCTGAATTATGTTCCACTGTGTGTGTGTGTGTGTGTGTGTGTGTGTGTGTGTGTGTGTGTGTGTGTGTGTGTGTGTGTGTGTGTGTGTGTGTGTGTGTGTGTGTGTGTGTGTGTGTGTGTGTGTGTGTGTGTGTGTGTGTGTGTGTGTGTGTGTGTGTGTGTGTGTGTGTGTGTGTGTGTGTGTGTGTGTGTGTGTGTGCGCGCGCTCTGTATCGGGGAGCCTCGCAGCAGGCTACCTTAAAATCAATGGCAGTTTTGGACGGATCCATTTTTAGTGGTGTTTGACTTCCAAGCTACACACGTATCTAATAATGCGATTAACGGTTTATTATTTCTCAAAAACCAAATGAGTACTGTCCTTAATATGAAGCGAGTTTGATGTCACGACACGTTGTTTTAGTTTGCTGTCATCTATCATAGTTACTTTGACATTTAACTTCCCCCCCCCCCCCCCCGCGATGCTCACTTGGTTTGATCTTAACCGTCGGTTCTAGTTTTTCCCCCTGAATGTTTGAAGTGGATAAAAGTGCGATATTTATTTTAAACTAGACGAATCTTTACTACTTTTTGGACTTTTACACTTTTTAACTTATTTTACACGTTGGTCTCCATCGGGCCGGAGCAGTCTGCGTGGTGTAGTTTGGTCCTCAAGCCCCCGGTCCCGGGGCAGTTCAAAGTGCGTGATGCCAGTAAACGGAGGGGGGCTGCTCTCGCTCAGCAGATACGCAACACAGTATTTCACCGTGAGTACTCGCACAGCAAAAATAATAAAATTATACTAAAATCACATGTTAATAGACAACATCACCGATATAACCGACATGTTTTTTGAAGAGAAATGACGGCAGTAGACTCTCTCCATGACTGCTCGTTGCATCCAGCTGCACCTGCTACGACGTTAAGCTAGTTATCAGCTAGAAGTTTAACTTAAGTTAAGTTAGCAGAAACACGCGCAAAGTTAATACACCCGGTTTAAAACTGTTATTGTGACCCAATAACCGTGTCGGACGTGTCCGCCTCTCCGGTAATTGGTCACGTTGTGAGAGTTATTCTGCGTTTTAGCGTGTCGTGCCCTGCCGGTGTAATGCGGCTCTGTGTCCAGCAGGGGGCGCACGTGCTCAACTTTCTGTTATCAAACATTGAGACTGACTCATGAAGGGTTGTTGGGATTAAATGTATTGACACGCAAATATTTACTAAACGGCAGTATATTTGTCTATTGCATAACATTATTTGGCTTAAGATAAACATCTTTATTTGCATATTCTTGCATATTCAAAGATTTTAGAGGAAAACAGAAAGCGAGTCATCTTTTCTTGGTTGGTCATACCATTTTATTTTTAATTCAGTGTCTTCCACAGTGCAGTAACATTACCAAAATATTTTTTAAATAATTCTCTACAATTTCACAAAACGTATCAGTGTTTCTTGGGGTCTTGGTCATTTTAAATAAATACTTGCAAGTAATTTTTCAAGCAAAATATCAAAATTTCTGATTCTAGCATCTCCTGTATGAATAATTTTGTTTCATTGTAAACAGTATATATATATTTATTATTTTTCGCCATTCATTATTTTTAGGCTAACCTTAATGATGAATAAATAGGTGCAGATGAGTATTTGTATAACATTGAATCTAAATAATAATAATAATACATAACATTTCTATATCGCTTTTCATAGTACTCAAAGTACTTAAGTACTCTTATTTCAATGCACTACTATTGTTTCGTAAATTCTACCCACACGTTCTGTGTGTGTTAATTTGGAAGGAGTCGTCCTCTCCTTCTCTAAATAATGTGTCACGGCCTGCGAGGATGACCCAGTGTGTCGACCCTCCCTCCCCCGGAAACACGTTTGTCTCTTATTATGTAACGGCCAGCGCTACAACTCCTCCAGCGGCCCGCCCCCAAGCAGCCGGCGCAATCCTAAAAAAAGAGAGACGTCAAACTGGATTGTAATTAAAGATTTAAAACTCAGTCGTGCTGACAATCGGGCCCAGAAACATCTCTGAATGCTCCGTACGCTTCTAGAAATAGTTTTTTAATGACAGTTCTGATAGTAAATCAACGTTATTATCAGCGTGGGGGAAAAGTATTGTCGACCGTCCATCCCTCTGTCGTTCATAAAGGACATTTCAGTGCTCCGTCAAAACAAAGATCCTCTCTGGTCTTCTTCTATATGTGTAATAATAATAACTTTATTTATATAGCACCTTTTAAAAACAATGTTTACAAAGTGCTCCACAGAGTCAAAGCAAAACAAGTGGAATAGCAAGAAACCAATATTACATTTAAAAGTATATATTAAAATAAAATAAAAAATGAATTAAAAATAAATTAAAAACGGACAAACTAAATTAGGGGAACCAAATTTCTGCATAAAAAGACTAGATCACTTAAAAGCTGTTCTATAAAAATGGGTTTTAAGAAGTTACTGATTCTGCGAGCCTTATCCCCTCCGGTGTCGGGTAGCGTTCGTCCTGTTGTTGTTTTTATTGACACAGACCTGCTGCTGTCATCTGGTTTTCCCCAACTCCAATTTGCACTCTGCGCATGCGTTTATTTGTCTTCGTTGACGCGAGCCAACCATCCCTCAAACTTTTGAAAAACGTCTGATTTATCTTCAGACATCAAACCCAACACGTGGGTTTTTTCCCCCCGTCGTGTTTGCGGACGAACGCTCGGCGTCTCCGTGTTTACGCCGTCGGTGGGATTTGTGAATGTAGGCCAGCGGCGTCCCTCTTACGGCAGAGCAGCTGTGACCATGGAGGAGGTCGCGGCGCACAGCAGTCTGCCAGAGCAGAGAGGGAGGGAGAGATGCTAGAGAGGGAGAGAGAGAGATGCTAGAGAGACGGAGAGACTGAGAGACTGAGAGACGCCGACCATGAAGACCGTCTTCAGCCTGCACAGGAAGTGGGCCCACGCCGTCGAGACCATACGCATCCTTCAGGGCATCGTGAGTGTGGTCCTGACATGTGCAGCGGGAGAGGATGTCGGGTTGAGTCGAGTCTGGACTTCTGGAAACGAGGGATGCACAGTCGCAGAAAAAGAGGCATCAAGTTTCCGAAATTGACTTTGAGGAGGAAGCGTCTGAGTTTGAGTTTCATCTTTAGTTTTTTATTATTTGTCTGCGTCAACTTGTTCCCGGTGGAGTGGTTTTGACACGAGTTGGTGATGGATGGACTGATTTGGACCCTTGCTTATTCATTAGTGGTCGTTTATCAGGAAACTGATTATTAATTATGTAAAGTAAAAATAAAAAAATACTGGTTTCAGCTCTTAAATGCAAAGAAATGTTTGTTTTCCTCTATTTTACTGCCTATTGTCCGTCAACAAACCCCGGGACAACGACCCCACGGTGATCTTCTCCTCTTCCCTCCGCAGAACCCGGTGATGGAGGAGACCGTGTGGGAGCAGTACACCGTCACGCTGCAGAGGGTGAGGCCACCTGCCCCAAAACAGCCGTGTGTGTGTGTGTGTGTGTGTGTGTGTGTGTGTGTGTCACACATCTCGCCACCAGCCACCCCCTGTTTATGTTGACCAGGTGTACGACTGAGTTTTAGGTAATCATCATGATGAGCTCGTTGTCTCCTGCTGTGGGTCACTGGAGCCAGAAAAGCAGATTTAGTGCAGAAAATGCCCCAAACACACACACACACACACACACACGTCATTAAACATGTGTTGTGTTTACCAGTGGACTCATCTACAACTGGTTTCCCATTGAGTCCCGTCATTATGGCATGAACGACAACGCAACGCTGTGACACGCCTTCCTGGCTTTACAGGATTTTCTGTGATTTAATAAAAATTACATTTTGATCAGCGAAAGTAATCTTCTTTAAAAAGAAAAAGAAAATTCTGAATCTCTGGAGGTGAAGAGACGTTTTCTCTTCTGCTTTCATTTCAATCTCTGTAGGTTTTTCCCCCCATTTCCAGCATCCCAAGGCCATCTGCTCCACCCAGTGGTGAATTGCATTGCAGGGGGCTTTTTTTATTGTTATTATTTGTTAAATACAGATGGAGGAGGATAAAGAGGCTGAGTCACGTGACCTCTGACCTCATCTGGCGAACTGGAGCAGCGGCAGGTGGAACCACTGTCCACTGGAATCTTTAAAAACAAAGAGATTTGACCCTTTTTTTTAAACCCAAAACAAAGTGTGCAGTGAATGCTTTATGTGCTCACACACACACACACACACACACACACTCGAGAAACATGAAACATGGAGGCGACGTGCACAACTGTAATCAGACAAAATCCTTTTATTCCACATGAACAATACACATGCAGCCATGATAATACACTGGGCTCACAGGGATTACAGGACCCCCCCCCCTCTCACACACACACACACACACACACACACTGCAGATCCACGAGATTTGCATGTTTTTTATTTCGTTGGTTTTGCCCTCAGGATCCGAAGATGGGCTTCGGCATCGCGGTGTCGGGGGGGCGAGACAACCCCAACGAGGGCAGCGGGGAGACGTCCATCGTGGTGTCCGACGTCCTGCCGGGAGGACCCGGCGACGGCTTCTTGTTGTGCGTACGCTGCTCATGAAAATACTCATATCGGGTTTAAGGTTTTTTCTGGGTTTAATTAATTTAAACAGGATCTACCCACAGCAGACATTCCTGCCTGGTTTATTTCATCCATTGTCGTCCAGAACTTATCATTTAAAGTGGACTTCATCCACATCGTCACCCAAGACTCATTTAATCAGTTAATTCACAAGTATAAAAGTGTATATTCTATTCATAATGTTCATATTTGCTTTTATGTGACGACTCACTTTGGACTCACTAGTCGTGACTTGATGAAGCTGCCCGGAATATTTTAATAGCCCAAAAGGTTTTCTTTTTTAAAAACATAAACCAGACAATCATATTCAATATTATTCTTTTTTCTTTGTGGTTATTTATTGTTATTACATTTAAACAACTTATTTCTTTGTTTTTTTATAATTCAAATGTATTTATTTTTTTGTTTACCGACCAGAGACGATACAGATATGACACGCACAACAAAGAACAAAAACAAAACGCTATTAAATTATCCAAATTATTATCCTCGTGATATCAGGGTAAACATCATTCTTCGGGGCAGTTTTGCTCTCGTGTTTTTCCGACGCTGAATGTTCCTTGACGACACACCTTCAGCAGCCCGGAGATTACCCACAATTCCAATGTTTGCTTTGCATGTACCGCGCGCTCACGTCCATGTGTCCGTGTGCAGTGAGAACGACCGCGTGATCCAGGTGAACGCCATCCCCATGGAGGGCGCCGTGCACTCCTTCGCCGTCCAGACCCTCAGGAAGTGCGGCAAAGTGGCCAAAATCGTAAGTAACGGCGTTCGGTAAAATCACGTCGCTGTGACCTATTGACCTTTTGTTTTGTTGACCTCGTTTTCACCAACAGACGGTCAAGAGGCCCCGGAAGGTTCCGGTGAACGCGGTGCACCGCCCCCCGTCGCCCGTCGACCGGGTCTTCAACAACGACTACAACGACGACTACAACTACGACCAGGACCGCCGCAGCGTGTACAGCGGGCGCAGCGCGGGGGGGCGGGACCACAGCCCGGAGAGGGAGCGCTACACGGACTCTGGCTACCAGACGCGCGACTACGACCGCGACTACGACCGGCGGGACCACGGCAGGAGCGCGGAGAGGGACCCGAGCCCGGACCGGCAGTACAGGAGGGACGGCAGCAGGGGGCGCGCTCTGGAGCGAGAGCGCAGCCCGGAGCGGCCGTACCACGGCGCCGACCGCAGCCCGGATCGGCGCTTCCGCAGCGAGCGCGCCCTGGACCGGCCGGCCAGCCCGGACCGGCGGTACCGCAGCGAGCGGACGCTGGACCGCGCCGACAGCCCGGACCTGCGGCACGGCGGGCGCGGCCGCAGCTTCGAGCGCGGCGACCAGAGGAAGTTCGAGGAGCCGCCGATGAAGAGGAGCGGCAGCCGGGACCGCCTGGCGCGCTCGCCGTCGCCCGCCGCCATGCCCATCCCTCTGGCGCGGGCCGCCGCCCGGGACATGGAGCCGCTGGAGAAACCCATGAGCATCATGCTGCTGAAGAACCGGCCCCACGAGGGTGAGGAGCCGTCTCCTTGCTTCAGCTTCACCTGCAGATTATGCGTCTTCACACAAAGATTATATGTGTGTTTAAACTATTCTCTTCCCCACAGAGTACGGCCTTCGTCTCGGCAGCCAGCTCTTCATCAAAGAGATGACGAGCACAGGACTGGCCAGCAGAGACGGGAACCTGCAGGAAGGAGACATCATCCTAAAGGTCGGGTCACGCTCTTCTTCAGTGTCACAATAGAATTGGGTTTGATGTTATTCGGGGATGCCTGTTTGAATCTTCTCTGCATTTGAGAAAATACAATCACAAGACGGACGATTTCTATCTTTATAATCGTCCCCGTCGCCATGACGACTCATTCCGATCACAGTCCGCCGCCTCGATAACCGTCCGACCGTTTTTTCCCCCCCCCCGTCAGATTAACGGCACGGCGACGGAGAACCTGTCGCTCAGCGACGCCGGGAAGCTGATCGAGAAGTCCCGCGGGAAGCTGCAGCTGATGGTGCAGCGGGACAAGCAGCAGGTTCTGATCCGAGTGCCGCCGATGGCCGACAGCGACTCTGAGCTGGACGGTGAGAGACACTCGAGGCTGAAAAGCAGCCGGTCCTTTCCGTCGTGAGCGGCCAGCGGCTCGACTGTAGACACGTTGTTGTTGTTGTTTGTATTTATCCATCAAACTTGTTCTCCCCATCATAAAATAAAAGTTGTCCTCACACATCAGTTTTTAGTTTTATTTAATGGTGTGCATATATATATATTTATAAATCTAATAAAAGCAGTTCTAGGGATATGAGCTAACCAGAGACCCACCAAAATATTATTTTTTTCCACCGTGATGATTACGCACTCTTTTATACCTGGTTTTACGGTCACATGACCGGACGGCATGCTGCGATTGGTCGAGACGAGTGGCGAGGGGGGATTGTTCACTGACCCAATGTTTGCGGGGAGGCGGAGCGGAGAGAGCCGGAAGACTTGTGACCCACTTTGGTCTGGTTTTTGGACTGTGTGTGTGTGTGGTTGTGCATGTGTGTGTGTGTGTGTGGTTGTGCGTGTGTGTGGTTGTGCATATGTGTGTGTGGTTGTGCATATGTGTGTGTGTGCCTCGGGCATGGTGATCTAATCTGCCGTCATAATCTCTGCTATTGGATATGACAGAATCTCATTAAGTCGAGGTCTGTTGGCGTTTTTATTTGTAATGCAGCGCGGAAACACAATTTTAGCCTCCGGAGGCGGGACCGCGTGATGTGACCTTCAAGTGTCCGCTCCCCTGCAGGCCGTCTGAATCACGCCACGCTCATTCATAATAATATTTTTTAGCAAAAGCAGACGCGTTTAGGAGAAAAAAAAGAAGACAAAAATCCAGACATGTTGTCATTCCTTTGTTCCCTAACGCCCAGAGACCTCCGGACACGTTACTCACATTCCCGTTGTTGTTGTTGTGTTGCAGACATCTCCGAGATCGAGTCGTACCGCTCCTACTCGCCGCCGGACGGGAGGCGGGGCCACCACTCCGACCTCTCCTCCCACTCCTCCAATGAGAGGCTGAGGGAGAAGCCGAGGTAAGCCGCCGTCTTCATCCCCGTCGGGGGGGTTTGTTGTGGTCAAAGCCCCAAAGTGTGCGCTGAGATGTGTGTACAGCAGGAAAATGAGGACAATGCAGGATTATGTTGATGAAGCTTAGCCAATCACATTTTAAAAAAGGGACATTGGTGATTTTAATTATGATTTATTCATTTTTTTCTCTGCAATGACGATAATGTTTAATTTGTCCGTCTATTTATTTTTTTAACGCCATTTCTTGATAGTAATGACATATTTTGGGGGTATTGGGGCGTACTGAGGGACAACAGTCGCCTGCAGGACTGCCGAATATTTGTATTGGCGGTGAGCCGTGTTGTGACACTTGAGTTGAACGTCTCCAGAGAGGACCCGCCCAGCAGACTGGCAAAGATGGGCGCCATGCCGACGCCGTTCAGGCTTCCCGACAGGGCCGCACAGGACAAGCCCCCTTTGCAGGCGGAGAGGGAGGAGCCACGGCCGGAGACGCCTCCAGGTGCACGAGCGTCTCTTTCTGAGTGTATAAAACTTTGATTTCATTCACTGGTTTTAAGTCAAATGCAGGGTTATGAAAAACCTGGAAGTCATGGAATTTTAAAATGGTCGTTTCCAGGCCTGGAAAAGTCATGGAAAAAACTTAAATCATGAAAGTTTTGGAAAAGTCATGGAAATGTGTTATAATCGCGTGTTCATTTACGCCGAGTTTGAAATAATTTATATGGTTTTTTAAAGAAGGACGCTCAAAATATAACATGTTCTAATTTTTTAATGTTTATACCGAGATTTCAGTTTGGTTGTGGAAATTTGGTTTAAAGTCCTGGAAAATTCCTTGAAATCATTGGTCAACATGTGTGAAATAAGCCATGTGTCCGTGTGTCTCCAGTCCCGGTCCACGCGGCGCCGCGGGTCCACGCTGCTCCCAAGGCGCCGCTGAAGCCCAGCATCGAGGACCAGGAGGTGTACGGGTCGGTACATCCGCTCCGTCGTAAACCCAGAGTTTTGCGATTGCCTTCATTCTTTGTATTCGTCCCGTCCTTCCGGTCGTGCGCTCGTCGTAATGAGCTCCTCCTTCCAGGCCCAACACGGTGATGGTGCGCTTCCACAAAGGGGACAGCGTGGGGCTGAGGCTGGCGGGCGGGAACGACGTCGGCATCTTCATCGCCGGGGTCCAGGAGGACAGCGCCGCGGAGCAGGAGGGCCTCCTCACGGGAGACCAGATCGTGAAGGTGAGACTCGCCGAGGGTCCCCATCGGACGAAGCACGAACGCGCCGACACGATGCTGTACTCACGCCTCTTCCACACGACGCCTCTCTCACGGTATTTGTCGTCTCAGGTGAACAACATGGACTTCCGGGGCATGGTGCGCGAGGACGCCGTCCTCTACCTCCTGGAGATCCCCAAAGGAGAAGACGTGACCATTCTGGCTCAAAGCAAGCCTGAAGGTACTGGACATATATACATATATATATACATATATATATACAATGTCGGGGGAGGGGTGGGGTGGCTTGTCGTACACTTGAACGTATTAGATTGCCACGTGTCACGTGCTTTGTGGTGTGTATGCTAGCCTTTAGGGTAAGAGAATGGCTCCTAATGCAATTATGTATTTCTATTATTAACAATGGTTAAGAAGCACTGATGAATACAACCAAAAAACTAAGTTGACACACTGGCACTTGACAAAATGTCTAGAACATTTGCTCCATTGTTGGATAATGTGCCAGAGACGCACCGTGAAGACATGGGAAAGCTGCAGAACCCAGAACTGAGCCACCGGATCCAGGTGGGAGGAGGTGGAGGTTTAGTCTTGAGGGTCATGTCTTGCGAGTGGACGGACCCAGAATGCTCCTGTGTTCTGTTTCAGTGTACGAGGACATTTTGGAGTCGGGCCGAGGGGACTCCTTCTTCATCCGGACCCACTTTGAGTACGAGAAGGAGGCTCCTCTGAGCCTGCCCTTCTCCAGAGGACAGATCTTCAAGGTCACGGACACGCTCTACGACGGCAAGCTGGGCAACTGGCTGGCCGTCCGCTCCGACAAGGACAACCAGCTGCGGGAGAAAGGCATCATCCCCAGCAAGAGCCGGTGTGTGTGTGTGTGTGTGTGTGTGTGTGTGTAGAGTCGCGGTGCTCACTGCATCTTTATGAGCGACTTAAGGTCTCTTTTTCCCCCACAATTTTTTATTTGTTTAGTGATATAAACATAAAAGAAGTACAAAAATGTCAGACATATATATATATATATACAGGACTGTCTCAGAAAATTAGAATATTGTGATGAAGTTCTTTATTTTCTGTAATGCAATTAAAAAAACAAAAATGTCATGCATTCTGGATTCATTACAAATCAACTGAAATATTGCAAGCCTTTTATTCTGATTTATTGCTGATTATGGCTTACAGCTTAAGAAAACTCAAATATCCTATCTCTAAATATTAGAATATCATGAAAAAGTATACTAGTAGGGTATTAAACAAATCACTTGAATTGTCTAATTAACTGGAAACACCTGCAAGGGTTTCCTGAGCCTTGACAAACACTCAGCTGTTATAAATCTTTTTTTTTACTTGGTCTGAGGAAATATTAAAATTTTATGAGATAGGATTTTAGAGTTTTCTTAAGCTGTAAGCCATAATCAGCAATATTAAAAGAATAAAAGGCTTGCAATATTTCAGTTGATTTGTAATTAATCCAGAATGCATGACATTTTTGTTTTTTTAATTGCATTACAGAAAATAAAGAACTTTATCACAATATTCTAATTTTCTGAGACAGTCCTGTATATACACACATATACATACACACATACATACATACATATATATACACACACGCATACATCCACACACATATATACACACACACACACACGCATACCCTCCCCCCCCCCAAAAAAACAACAATAAAAAACAACAAAAAGACGACCACAAAAAGCAACCCCGGCACCCCCTTAATTTTCCTTTACTTGTAAGTGTCTTCACACCACCCTGCATCTGTATTTGCAATTCCCTCAAAACCCAAATCTGACCCCTGAGTATTTGACCCCTCTAATTTGTAATAAAAGCCATCAGACTTTTCCATGCGTGGTCCGTATGGCTGGAACTGTTCTTCAGCCAAGAGGTCTCTGTAGGTGGACCACATGTGTGCATAGAGAGGTGTACAACGTGCATGATTGAAAAACTAAATAAATATGTCTCGTCTCTCAGGGCGGAGCAGATGGCCAACGTCCAGAACGCCGCCGGCGTGACGTCGGGCAACGACAGAGGAGACTTCTGGAGGCTGAGGGGTCAGCGGGCGGCCAAGAAGAAGGACTTGCGCAAGAGCCGAGAGGACCTGAGCGCCGCGCCCGTCACCACCAAGTTCCCCGCGTACGAGAGGGTGGTCCTACGGGAAGGTACCCCACAACTAAAAGTTCTGTTTCCCTCTAAATCTGTATGTTGGTGTGTTCTCGTCTCTGACTGCGTTGTGTGTCGTGTTCGACCTTCAGCCGGTTTCCAGAGGCCGGTCGTCATATTTGGGCCCATTTCCGACGCAGTGAACGAGAAGCTGGCCAACGACATGCCGGGCCAGTTTGTGGTCGCCAGTAAGTACCTTGAGTCATCTTGAGTCACCTTGTGTTACCTTGAGTCACCTTGAGTCACCTTGAGTCACCTCGAGTCACCTTGAGTAACCTTGAGTCACCTCGAGTCACCTTATGTTACCTTGAGTAACCTTGAGTCACCTTGTGTTACCTTGAGTCACCTTGAGTTACCTCGTGTCACCTTGAGTCACCTTGAGTTACCTCGTGTCACCTTGAGTCACCTCGAGTCACCTTATGTTACCTTGAGTCACCTTATGTTACCTTGTGTTACCTTGAGTAACCTTGAGTCACCTCGAGTCACCTTATGTTACCTTGAGTCACCTTGAGTCACCTTGTGTTACCTTGAGTAACCTTGAGTCACCTTGAGTTACCTTATGTTACCTTGTGTTACCTTGAGTAACCTTGAGTCACCTCGAGTCACCTTATCTTACCTTGAGTCACCTTGAGTCACCTCGTGTCACCTTGAGTCACCTCGAGTCACCTTATGTTACCTTGAGTCACCTTATGTTACCTTGAGTCACCTTATGTTACCTCGAGTCACCTTGAGTCACCTCGAGTCACCTCGTGTCACCTCGAGTCACCTCGTGTCACCTTGTGTCACCTCGAGTCACCTCGAGTCACCTCGTGTCACCTCGTGTCACTTCGTGTCACCTCGAGTCACCTTGTGTCACCTTGTCACCTTGTGTCACCTCGAGTCACCTTGTGTCACCTCGTGTCACCTCGTGTCACCTCGAGTCACCTCTTGTCACCTCGAGTCACCTCGTGTCACCTCGAGTCACCTCGTGTCACCTCGTGTCACCTCGAGTCACCTCGAGTCACCTCGTGTCACCTCGAGTCACCTCGTGTCACCTCGAGTCACCTCGTGTCACCTCGTGTCACCTTGTCACCTTGTGTCACCTCGTGTCACCTCGTGTCACCTTGTGTCACCGTGTCACCTTGTGTCACCTCGAGTCACCTCGTGTCACCTCGAGTCACTTCGTGTCACCTTGTCACCTTGTGTCACCTCGTGTCACCTTGTGTCACCTCGAGTCACCTCGAGTCACCTTGTCACCTTGTGTCACCTTGTGTCACCTCGAGTCACTTCGTGTAACCTTGTCACCTTGTGTCACCTCGTGTCACCTTGTGTCACCTCGTGTCACCTCGAGTCACCTCGTGTCACCTCGAGTCACCTTGTGTCACCTTGTGTCACCTCGAGTCACCTCGTGTCACCTCGTGTCACCTTGAGTCACCTCGTGTCACCTCGTGTCACCTCGAGTCACCTTGTGTCACCTTGTCACCTCGAGTCACCTTGTGTCACCTCGAGTCACCTTATGTTACCTTGAGTCACCTTGTGTTACCTTGTGTGTGAGCCCTGTTCATTGGTCACCATGTGTGTGTGATCCCTGTTCATTGGTCACCATGTGTGTGTGAGCCCTGCAGTGTGTATACCGTGAACTTGAGGGACGGTGAATTATTTCACATTTCTCCGTCTCTCAGAAATGGAGCCCAAGGACGCAGGAAGTGAGAAGTCGTCCGGCGTGGTGAGACTGAACACCATCAGACAAATCATCGAGCAGGTACGTACGGCCCAGGAGCAGAAAGCAGAGAGAAAATGGAAAGAAAAGCTTGACCCCCCCCCCCCTCCCCCCCAAGGACCGCCACGCCCTGCTGGACGTGACGCCCAAAGCCGTGGACACCCTGAACTACACCCAGTGGTATCCCATCGTCATCTTCCTGAACCCGGACAGCAAGCAGGGCGTGAAGACCATGAGGAGCCGCCTGGTGCCCGGCTCCACGCGCAGCGCCCGCAAGCTGCACGAGCAGGCCGTGAAGCTGAGGAAGAGCTGCTCGCACCTCTTCACCGGTGGGGCCCGCGCTCCGGGAACGCCGGGAAAACAGGTCGTGGAATACAAAAAACTCCGTGTGTAACGCGTTCTCCGTCCGCTCAGACACCGTGAACCTGAACGCCGCCAACGACGCCTGGTACGGCAGCGTGAAGGACTCCATCCAGGAGCAGCAGGACCGCGCCGTGTGGGTGTGTGACGGCAAGGTGGGTCTCTGTGTGTGTGTGTGTGAGGGCAAGGTGGGTCTCTGTGTGTGTGTGTGACGGCAAGGTGGGTCTCTGTGTGTGTGTGTGTGAGGGCAAGGTGGGTCTCTGTGTGTGTGTGTGTGACGGCAAGGTGGGTCTCTGTGTGTGTGTGTGTGTGAGGGCAAGGTGGGTCTCTGTGTGTGTGTGTGTGTGACGGCAAGGTGGGTCTCTGTGTGTGTGTGTGTGTGAGGGCAAGGTGGGTCTCTGTGTGTGTGTGTGTGAGGGCAAGGTGGGTCTCAGTTTTAAATAATTAACGTGCTTATTAAAAGAAAGACGCTCTCAATTTAAGCCGCCGTACGCTTTTTCATACTCGCACATTTTCCGCGCTGCAAGTGAACGCATCTTAACTTAAAAGATATAAATGTTTTAAACTATTGTCTCTCATTAATTTGAGTTATTTAAGGTTATAAACGGGAAGCTTTGGAATCCTCTGTTAGTTTAAATACTCTTTCTCTCTCTCCCTCCCAGTCTCACCTCTCCCTCTCCCTCCCAGTCTCACCTCTCCCTCTCTCTCTCCCTCCCAGTCTCACCTCTCCCTCTCTCTCTCCCTCCCAGTCTCACCTCTCCCTCTCCCTCCCAGTCTCACCTCTCCCTCTCCCTCTCCCTCCCAGTCTCACCTCTCTCTCTCTCCCTCTCTCTCTCCCAGTCTCACATCTCTCTCTCCCTCTCTCTCTCTCCCAGTCTCACATCTCTCTCTCCCTCTCTCTCTCTTCCAGTCTCACATCTCTCTCTCTCCCAGTCTCACATCTCTCTCTCTCCCAGTCTCACATCTCTCTCTCTCTCCCTCTCTCCCTCCCAGTCTCACCTCTCCCTCTCTCTCTCCCTCCCAGTCTCACCTCTCCCTCTCTCTCTCTCCCTCCCAGTCTCACCTCTCCCTCTCTCTCTCCTCCCAGTCTCACCTCTCCCTCTCTCTCTCCTCCCAGTCTCACCTCTCCCTCTCTCTCTCCCTCCCAGTCTCACCTCTCTCTCTCTCTCTCTCCCTCTCTCTCTCCCAGTCTCACCTCTCTCTCTCTCTCTCCCAGTCTCACCTCTCTCTCTCTCTTCCAGTCTCACATCTCTCTCTCTCTCCCAGTCTCACATCTCTCTCTCTCTTTCTCTCTCCCCCAGTCTCACCTCTCTCTCTCTCTCCCTCTTAAATAAATGTTCTCACGGTTTCATGTCTGCACAGAGATAGAAAAAAAAATGTTGGTTATGGAAATTTGGTTTAAAGTCCTGGACACCCATTGGTCAACACGTGTTTGAGGAGAGTGTCGATTTTGAACCGAGTTGTAACCCCCTCTCCCTCTCCTCCTCCCCCCCCCCCCCCCCAGCTGGAAGGCTCAGAGGAGGACCTGGACCTCCAGGACGACCGCATGTCCTACCTGTCGGCGATGAGCGCCGACTACCTGAGCATGGACAGCCGGCTCACCAGCGACTACGACGACACGGCGGACGAGGGCGGGGCTTACACCGACAACGAGCTGGACGAGCCGCTGGACGAGCCGCAGCCGCTGTCCGCCATCGGCCGCTCATCGGAGCCCGTGCTGCCGGACGAGGTGGGGATGCCGAGGCACTGTCGGGGGAGGGGTTAACGCCCCCCCCCCCCCTCCCCACTGTTTCCATACCGTTACCCTGACGACCCTCCTGTGTCCCTAGAAGCCTCATCCTGAACCCCGGGCTCGAATGAGGCGGTCAGGGAGCCGGGAGAGGCTGAACAGAGACCCCAGCCCGCCCCTCCCTCATTTTGTCCCCGACCCTCCCAAGGTGAGACCCTCCTCCCTCCTCCCTCCTTTCCTCCCAAACGACTCTATTTACACACAATGAGTGGAACGTCGGCCTTAAGTTCCTTTTGCATGTTCCACTTCATTTTTTAAATTTCATTTTTTTATCTCACTGATGAGATTTTACACAATAATTCTCATATTTTTATTTCTATTTGCATTTTATTTTTTGCTTCCATGAGCGGTTGTTTTATTTTGAAATGTCCGTCTCCAATGTCCGTGTACAGGTGCGCACTCGGACCGACTCCACCCGGAGCTACGACTCTCACTCCAGCAGCACCGTCGGCAGCGACCCGGTGGGCGTGAACAAGCCCCTCCCCCCCCCCGTGGCCCTGAAGCCCCCCGTCCCGCGTCACGGCCTCCCGGCGGAGGAGCGCGGCCCCGCGGAAGACGACCCCACCAACACATCCTTCCTGGGCAAGGTCGGTGAGGTCACACGACCAACAGAGATTCAGACTCATCTATTAAATCTATAATAAAATGAGCATTTAAAAATGTTCTTTTTTGGAGAAACTTTAACTTATGACTTTTTTTTATGATTTCATTTTCTTCTTTCGCTTTCATTGCTTCTAATATGAAATAGAAAATGGGTGATCAGGTAACTCCTACATGTCTGCATCCATCCCTCCTTTTATGTTCCCTAACTACTCACCCGTTGTCATCGTGTTCGATCATCTTTCATTTTACTCTGAAATGTTTCTGTATATTAATTATCCAGTATCGACTATATCATGAATAAAAATGGAAAATGAATTGACGTTTATTTGCCTCCATAGATAAAAGCTTTTGAGAAGATGGACCACCTGGCCCGAGCTCAGAGGATCCTGGAGCTGCAGGAGGCAGAAAATGCCAGAGTGAGTATTGTTGGTATTCATTTTTCCGGCCCCAAGAACAACAAACTATTGTCTCATAACGTCAGCTCGCCGAGAACGTTGGTGAACGGAGACGGTGGAATGTGAATTATTATTCATCAGGAGATCGGCTGTATGGATTAACCCACGATGTACGCGCACTATCCTTTAAACGAATAGAAACGGTAGATTATTTAGTTTAATGTGAGCTAATTAAGGGAAAATAACATAACGTGGTCAATAACGAGACACATCTACTCGTCTTCTCTCTGCACAGTTGGAAATCGCCCAGAAGCATCCAGACATCTACGCCATCCCAGTGAAACCGCCAAAGCCCAACCTCAACCGTCCTCAGCCAATCGGGTGAGAGCGTCACTCTTCACAGAAAAAGAAGAAAAAAAGAGATTCATTAAGATGTTGTTGGGGATTTTTCACCTTTTTTGTTGTTGTTTTCTTTGAGAATAAAAGGTAAATCTGCTGGATCATTGGTTGTGTGTGTTTTGTGTGTGTGTGTGCGTGTGCGTGTTCAGTTCGAGCTCCAATCCCGAGCAGGCCTCCCGGCCGCCGCACTCCGAGTCCAGGGGCTACGAGGAGGACGAGGCGGAGTACCGCCAGCAGCTGGTGGACCAGACCAAGAGGGGCTACTTCAACCCGCAGAGGTACAACGACACGGAGCTGTAGGCCCGGGAACCAGGAAGTGACATCGCCACCGCTCCGGGCGCAGGCGGCGCGCGTTGCCGCGGTAACGACTCGCGCAACTTGACGTAAACTCTCAAAGTTTGCGTTCCCGTTTTCTGAAAAATATGTCGATTCCAGACACTTTTCAACACACAGAGCGAACACTCGCCTTGTTCGCAGATGTTTGTCAGTGTATATATTATATATCCTATATTGTTTTTATGTGTCTGAAAGAGGTTTTATTTCCCCTCATTTTATATCTTATAGACACTTTTTACATTAGAGTGGGAGCTGAGCCGTTCCTCTGAGGATAAATAGCCTGGAGGTTGTTCAGCTGCACTTCTTCTTCTTCTTCTGTAGTTTTTAAATGACCGCTGCAGCTGCTTTGGAGCAGGCCGGCTGATTGGCCGCTAGAGAAGTCTAAAGCACACGATGAGGAAGGACATGTGGCTAGCAGCTTAGTTTTTTATATCGGAAAGGAAAGTTTTAAGGATTCTGGGTTTGACTTTTTAGATCATGGAGTGGCAGGTTTTTATTTTTCAGAAGAACGGACGCTTCGCCTCCGCCACACCGTCAACTCGCTTGTTTCACTCAAACCGTGTCAGTGGGACACACACACACACACACACACACACACAGATGCAGGGTAGAAATGTTTCTGAAGGCCAACCCCCGTAAATTAGCATCTCTCTGGTTCCCTTGTCAAACAGCCACGGTATCATCACAGTACATAAGCTCTGTGGCAAACACACATTTGTGATACTTTTTTACGACTTTTATGAATGTTTTTATTCATATTTTTTTTAAGCGTGAATTCAAATTGCCAGGAAAAGGAAAAAAGTAACAACGGTGGACCTGTCGGCACGGTAACCTGCAAGTCATCTCATTTAGCCACGCCCCCTTTTTAAAGAAGAATAAGCTTCTAAATTCACAATTGATTTTGACCGACGTATTTTATGTCCTGAGGATAAAAAGCCATCGACTTTGAGACGAGGGAACCAGAAGTGCAAATATCTCTGATTCCTATTATATTTATATTTTATATATATATTTGATATGTAGATTTATTCAAATATATATATTTATATTTGTATATTTAGATATTTATATTTTATATATATACTATATATATATATATTTGATATGTATATTTATTCATATATATTATTTATATATATATTTATATTGTATATGTATGTTTAGATATATATTCTATTTACATATATATTTATATGTTATATATATTTAATATGTATATATATATACATAGAATATATATATATATATATAAATAAATATTACATACACACACACGCCCCAACTACACACTGTAAACTGTCCAGAACGTTTCAGTTCATTGGACATCTGGTGGAGAGGTGCAGGAGGAGCTCAAAGTCTGACGTCACACCTGAGATGACGCATGACATCATCTCTGCCGGTGTCACGGGGTTTCTGAGTTTAAAGGTGCAGGACATTAGCGTAGGTTTATGAGCTGCGGCCACCAGGGGGCAGCACACTGGAATGTTTTTCGTAGCTGTGAAGTCTGTGGTGACAATCATGTGTGTGTGGTCAATCATGTGTGTGTGGTCAATCATGTGTGTGTGCGTCGGTCTGAATGTAGTTTGATCTCCTGTTACTGAAGAGACGTTTGGTCAACAAATAAAAAAATCACTTTTTTAAAACTTTTTTTATTTCATTTAATTTGTAATTTGTATTTTGTCTGGAGGGATTTTACCGAGTGTCGTCCGATCTTTATTTTATAACCGTCCTACGCACGCACACACACACACCTCCACACATACTCTTCCACACACACACACACAGTACCTCCACTCACACTTACTTTCTCACACACACTTCCACATGCGCACACACACACATACACACACCCACACACTCACTTCCACACACACATACTCACTTCCACACACCTCCACAAAAACACTCCTCCACACACACACATGCATACCTCCACACACACACATGTGTTTAAGGAGTGATTTTAGTTGATGGCTTCATGTTTTGATGGAGTCGTTTCGTCCCATTGAACTTTATTTTCCTGACCCAACAGAAGAAGAGAAGCGAGTCAGTTTATTGATCAGTTTATTGATCAGTTATTGATCAGCTGTTCATGCGCCCCGTCTCTCCGTCTGATCACTGATAGGTCCGAGTACATTCAGGTATTACAGATATTTATTGACTCTGTTTGCCTCCTAAATTATACACAATAAAAGCCACTACCTGTCTTTGGTCAAACACGTCACGGGAACACTCGGCCTCGTCGGCATCTGGCAGGGTGACACGTCGCCATGACAACCACCGCTCAGATTACTGAGTAAGGCAAGTAGAGTGAAATCAAACGGCATACAGAGGGGAGGGGGGGGGGGGGAGGCAGTGGAGGAGAGGTGAGACGAGAGAGGAGGGGGGGAGGCAGTGGAGAGGAGGGGAGGAGAGAGGAGATGGGGGAGAGAGAGGTAAGATGGGGTGAGACGAGAGGTGAGACGGTAAAGAGCAAGAGAGGTGAGACGGGGAGGGTGAGGAGGGTGAGACAGGGAGGGTGAGAGAGGTGAGACAGGGAGGGTGAGCCGGGTGTTCAGATGTAGACGGGCTGCTCCTGGGCGGTCAGCAGCCGGTACATGGCGGCCGGCATCGTCTTCATGTGAATCTGAAGGGAACAAACGATGAGAATCAGAGACGTTTATTATAAAGCAACGAATAATAATTAAAGGACTTTAATTATTATGAAGTTTTGTTTCTTGCAGTTTTATTATTTTTGCTCTTGTGGTGAAAACAAAGATGTCCATGAATAGTAAATAAGAAACTAAACAACAGATACCAGGAAACTTTAAAGATTTACATCCTTTGAGCTCCTGGAACGCTTTTATTGTGAAACGTGAAGCTTCTCAGCCAATGAGAGGCTTCCTGAATCCCCTTGAGCTCCGCCTACCTCTCCCATGGCGTTGGACAGGATCTGGACGATCTTCTCGTGCGGCGTGGCGACCACGCTCTGGCTGTTGATCTCGATGATGCGGTGGCCGACGCGGACGCCGCCTCGCTCCGCGATGCCGCCTCGCATCAGGCTGCAGATCTGCCATCAAAGACCCGTGAGCGTTAACAAAATAAAAGCTCTTCTTGGGCAGCATGAGACAGCTACCAGTGAACGTTAACAAAATAAAAGCTCTTCTTGGACAGCATGCAAAGACACTACCAGTGAACGTTAACAAAATAAAAGCTCTTCTTGGGCAGCATGCAAAGACACTACCAGTGAACGTTAACAAAATAAAAGCTCTTGTTGGGCAGCTTCACTCACGATGCCGTTCTGGACGCTGAAGCCCAGCTGGTACCGGAGGTCCGGCCTGCGGATGAGCACCATGGTGACGGGGGGACACCTGACGATGTTCAGCTTGATCCTGGACTGAGTCTTGAGGCCCTGGGGGGGGGGGAGGCCTGTGTTACGGGTCTACGGCGGCCGTATGGATGTACACACGAGGTAGAAATGCTTATTGTAGGAGAACTAATAAACTGGATGATGGATTTGTAGAAGGTCAAAAGGTCGAGCCTCAAAACATTTGTGAATATCGACAAAAAAGTATGTTGAATCAACAGAGCGGTTCCTGTTCTCGTTATGAGCAAATTATTAATATTATTAATCTGGTGCAGAAAGATTTCTTTTGGTGCTAAAATGTGTTTTTTGTAGATGCACATCTACTCTGCTCTTACTATTGATTAAATTGTTTTTATACAATATACTGTGTATATATATATATATAGGTACAAATGTATTTACAAAATTATTTTTTGATGCACATATATAATATATCAAATATGATATATATAATATTTATATATATTATATATAATGTATATATCTATATATATAATTATATATAAATATATATAAATATATATTTTGAAAATATATATGAACATTCAATTTATATATATAGATATAATTCTATAAATATATATAATGTATACTTATATATATAATTATATATAATAATATTTATATATAAATATAATAATATATATAGAATATATATACATATAATTGATATATATAATGATAAATATTTATATAGTGCATCTTAGATGGTTGCATTTCAAAAATAAAATGTTGGTAAATATTGTTGTGAAGTTCCCAAGAGAAGCCTATAAATAAAATAAGAGGTCATTCTGAGAGCAACACTCCCTCTACAGTAAGAAGTGACGCATAATTAAGGAAAGATATTCTGAATAATGATCAGAGCACATTAACAAAACCCAAACACCTTGATGATGCTCTGGCAGGTGCCGAGCGGCAGCCCCACCAGACTGGTGCCGTTGATGGTCATGATCTGGTCTCCGATGTTGAGGCGGCCGGACTTCTCCGCCGGCCCAGCATGCATCATGCTGGCGATGATGACTGTGGGGAGGATGGAGCCCCAGCCCGACTCCACGATCACCACCGCCAGCATCTCTCCTTTCTGCTTCTCAATGTAAACCTGCAGAGGAGGAGGAGAAGAGGAGGAGGAGGAGTGACATGAAGACGTGAAGAGAGGGATACTTTCACAGGGTTCGGACGCTCATGGAAAACTTGGAAAACATTTTTAAATGGTTATTCCCAGGCCTGGAAATGTCCTTTGTTTTAAATAATTAATATGCATTTCTCATGCTCTCATTCATTTTCCGCGCTGCAAGTGAACGCATCTTAACTTAAAAATATGTAAATGTTTATTCCTTTCATCAAACTATTGTCTCTCATTCATTTGAGTCATTTAATGTATGCTTACATATTAACTGTATGCTTTGGAATTATTACTGTTAGTTTAAATACAACATTTTCTAACTTTCACGTTAAGACTGAGATCTAATCATGAAAATGTGGTTTAAAGTCCTGGAACTCTGTTTAATCAAGTGTCCTGAAACCTATTTGAACCATTGAAGGCAACACATATAACATATTTATGTTTAAATACTTATAATAAACATGATTTATGAAAGATGGAGCATCCTGTCATATTCCTGGAGGCCTCCTCCCGGCGCTCTGCCGCCCCCTGCTGGCCGACTCACGTCTTTGCAGTTCTCCGACTTGGAGAAGTGGATGAGGTCATCGTTGTACATGTCCTGAGTGTTCAGCAGGTCGCTGTACTCCCGCTGGCTCAGGTCCTCCGGGTCGATGCCGTTGGCCCGCAGGAACTCCTGGTAGGCCACGCTGAACGACTGGCCGATGGACTGGGCGATGAGCTGGGCCTGGGGGGGGGGGAGGAGGGAGAAGGAAGAAGAGGAGGAGGAGGAGGAGGAGGAGGAGGGGGGAGGAAAAAGAGGAGGAAGAAGGAGGAAGAGAAGAAGGTGGAGGAGGGGGAAGAGGAGGAGAAGGAAGAAGAAGAGGAGGGGGAGGAGAAAGAGGGATAGGAGGAGGAGGAAGAGGGGGGAGGTGGAAGGAGAGGGGGAGGAGGAAGAGGGGAGGATAAGGAGGGATAGGAGAAGAGGAGGAGGGGGGAGGAAAAAGAGGAGGAAGAAGGAGGAAGAGAAGAAGGTGGAGGAGGGGGAAGAGGAGGAGAAGGAAGAAGAGGAGGAGGAAGAAGAAGAGGGGGAGGAGAAAGGGATAGGAGGAGGAGGAAGGAGAGGGAGGAGGATGAGGGAGAGGAGGGGGAGGAGGAAGAGAAGAAGGGAGAAGAGGGGGAGGAGAAAAAGGGATAGGAGGAGGAAGAGGAGGAAGAAGGTGGAGGAGGGGGAAGAGGAGGAGAAGGAAGAAGAGGCAGAGGAGGAAGAAGAGGAGGTGGAGGAGAAAGAGGGATTGGAGGAGGAAGAGGAGGGAGGAAGAGGGGAGGAGGAAGGAGAGGGGGAGGAGGAAGAGAAGAAGGGAAAAGAGGAAGAGGGGGAGGAGAAAAAGAGATAGGAGGAGGAAGAGGAGAGAGGAGAAGGAAGAAGAGGAGAAAGAAAGAAGAGTGGGAAGAAGAGGGGGGAGGTGGAAGAGGGATAGGAGGAGGACGAGAAGGAAGAGGAGGAGGAGGAGGGAGAGGAGGAAAAGAAGGAGAGGGGGAGGAGAAGGAAGAAGAGGGGGCGAGGAGGAGGAGGAGAGAGATTTAAGAAGCGAATGTAGCGACTACGTTGTTATTAATATTGAAACAATGTTGCAAAGCGCCTCAAAAACCTCTAAACAATAATATTAATAATAATGGTTCATCTCCGGCTCATAACGCTCCTCTTCGTGGCAGATATATGGTCATAAACAAACTTATAAAATATGTATTATTATAATTATTATTTAGAAATATTGAATATGATCCATAAGCATCTTTAACAGAGGAAAAAAGAGAAAATAAATAAAAACGGTGATGAATGAAGAGCTGAGGATAATAATAAAACATGAATCATCCAGAACTCACGTCCTCCGACTCGAAGACGTGGCAGACCATCCGGTAGAGGCGGCGGTCGTCGGGGGAGACGGCGCTCTGCTCGGCGCCGCGGGGCCGGACCATCTTCCCCCGCGCCATCAGCACCACCATGTTGCCGATGTCCGCGATGTAGGAGATGGTCCTGAGGGGGAGGTCCATCAGAGGCTCCTGGGGACAGAAGACGGGGACGTTTCTCTCGCCGCCCCCCCGTGGAGGACGCGAGGCCGTATCCACGGCAACGCTGGTCACCGCACGCCCACCTGAGTGTCTGCGTTGAGGACTTTGATCCTCTGGGTGGACATGAACAGGTCCACCTCCGCCGTGGCCGCCGCCGCCGCCTCGCCGTCGGGGCTCTGCAGGGAGAAGAGGAGGAGAAGAAGAAGAAGAAGAAGAAGAAGAAGAAGAAGAAGAAGAGACAGGAAGTGAGCGGAGCAGGTGTCTAATAATACTCACATAACATCAGGTCTGAGGACACAATCACACTGAACTCACCTGTTTCCTGTTCTTTGCCTGTTTCTGAGCGGCCTGCGATGAAGAGGAAGGAGAACAGAGACTCAGAACAGAGACTCAGAGACTCGGAACAGAGACTCAGAACAGAGACTCGGAACAGAGATTCAGAACAGAGATTCAGAGACTCAGAACAGAGACTCGGAGACTCAGAACAGAGATTCAGAGACTCAGAACAGAGACTCAGAACAGAGACTCGGAGACTCAGAACAGAGATTCAGAGACTCAGAACAGAGATTCAGAGACTCAGAACAGAGACTCAGAACAGAGACTCGGAGACTCAGAACAGAGATTCAGAGACTCAGAACAGAGATTCAGAGACTCAGAACAGAGACTCAGAACAGAGACTCAGAACAGAGATTCAGAGACTCAGAACAGAGACTCAGAACAGAGATTCAGAGACTCAGAACAGAGACTCAGAGACTCAGAACAGAGACTCAGAACAGAGACTCAGAGACTCAGAACACAGACTCAGAGACTCAGAACAGAGACTCCAATCCGCCGTCTCTGTTCCCAATGCTAAATTAAAAAGGGACAGAAGGACCTTAAAGGGGTGTGTGTGTGTGTGTGTGTGTGTGTGTGTGTGTGGGCTGCTGCCAGAGGCCTTTGCAGGAAACACGATGACATGTTTCCTCTTCACCGATGTGACAGCGGCGGCCCCCGAAGACGAGAAGAGGAAGAGAAGAAGAACAAGAGGAACAAGAGAAGAAGAATGGAATGGAATTGTGTGAAAGGGTCCTAGCATACACACATATATAATATATATAGATATGTAAATATATATATATATATGTATATATATGTATTTACATATATATATATAGTTACATATATAAATATATATGTGTAATTATATATATGTAAATATATATATGTATTTTACATATATATATATGGAAAGATATATATATGATGTGATATATATGTAAATATATATGTATATATACATATATGGAAATTTATATGTAAATATGTGTATATATATACACACATCTACATATGCAAATATATATATATATATACCCACATATATGTATATATATATATATATGTGGGTGTGTATATGCATATACACTTATGTGTGTGTGTGTGTGTGTGTGTCCTCTCACCCGGACTCTGTTCATGGCCTCCTGCGCCTGCTGCATGCGGGCGCTCTTGCTGGGCGTCCTCTCCGACAGCAGGTGTGTGCAGCCCAGGTACGTCGCCGCGAAGATGATGCCGTCGATGAGGTCGTCGGGGTCGCAGGGGCCCGGCACTGCGGAGCCAACGGCGCCCGTTAGGCACACGGACAGATCAACGTGACGGCGCGTCACGTTAGGGTCTTAATATGTTCCACTCACCATCCACGAAGGTCGGGAACGGAGGAAGAGACCTGCGGAGCTGAGGGGCCACAAAGAAAAGCATTAATGACCTATTCGCTCACTTCAGGGCCCTCAGGCTTCAGGGCCCTCATTTACAGAAATGTGTTGGATAATTTATATATATCTATAGATATAGATATATATGTAATAAAAAATTTAAAAAATAAAAATAAATAAGTTAGAATTGTTAAAGTTGTTTAAAAATTTTTAAAAACAATAATCACAAAGAAATAAGAATTGAATATAATTGTCTGATTTATGTTTCGTGTTTAAAACATCTAATAAAACACTTTTAAAAGTCTTATTATTGCCATTTTTATGACAATTGCTCATATCCTGTAAGCCTAAGTTGTTGTGCACCGACAGATATGCTAGAGAGGTTCATGTCATTTATGTTCGCTTTATCTCATTCCAGGCTTCCTGATTGTTTTCACCTGTCATCACACCTGTCTCCTATGCTCATCAGTGTCAGCCCCGCCCCTGATTGGTCCCACCTGTGTCTTGTTACCATGTGCTTAAATTCCCCTGTCTCCCAGTGTTCCTTGTCAGTTCGTCTGGTCTTTTGCCATGATCAGGTCGGGTTATGTTGTGCTCTTGAAAAGTTTTTGATCCCTCACTACGTGAGCGCTTTCATTTGTTCACTGCAGAACCGAAGAATAAAGTACTTACAAATACTTTATCTCTGTCTCCGGGTCGTGCAATTGGGTCCTACTTCCTAAGTGTCTGAGTTCGTAACAGAGCAGACTGACCACATTATGGACCCAGCCGACCCAAGAACGCTTCACGCGCTCTGTCGGTACAGGGCGTGACGATTTTTCATCACGAGGAAAGACTGGACAAAGTCAGCCGGAAATACAAGAGCTGAGAGGACGCCAGGCGGGGTTCAGGAAGAATTATCTACACAGATGCAACAACTGGTTGCCCAAATGAATAATTTTTTCACTCATCAACAGACTGCTCCTCCGGTGACGTCATCCACAGCTGAGAATTTGCCTGTCAATACTCCAGCTGACGACCCAGGTCAGGCTGTTTCCTCCCGTTACGGCTGGCTCTTCCGGAGAGATTTTCCGGAGACTCTTTGAATTGCAGAGCCTTTCTGGTACAGTGTGATCTGCATTTTCAACACAACCCAGCAGCTTTTTTATCTGAGCATGGTAAAGTGGCGTTTATTGTGTCTCATTTAACGGGAAGAGCTGCAGCCTGGGCTACTGCAGAATGGTCTAGAGACACCGAACTATGTTACTCATTGGCCGATTTCATAGAGACTATGAGGCGCATTTTGACCACTCATCGCCTGCTACGTAGGCCAGCAGAAGACTGTTTCAAATCCGACAGCTCAACGGCCAGGTGGTTGATTATGCCATCGAGTTTCGTACAGCAGCAGCGGACAGCGGATGGAATGTTCCGGCTCTTCGTGGCGCCTTCATGACAGGACTTTCGAACCGATAAAGGACCAGCTGGCTCCACTGGAGACACCCGGGATCTGGAATCCTCATCGCTGTGGCCATCCGGATCGATAACCGTCTTCGAAAGAGAGAGGAGCGTCGACGCAACCGAGATGTTATTCCCAGCTTCCAGAATTCGCCTCGGAGGGTCGCGCCGCCAGCGGAGGATTTCAGCTCATGTTACCGGACCATCAGAGGACTACACTTCCGAATGACTCCGGTGAACCCATGCAGCTTGGAAGAACCAGGCTTTCTCTGGAGGAGAGGCAGCGCCGTCACGGAGGGTTGCTGTTTCTACTGCGGCCAGCCGGGTCATCAACTCGCTTCATGCCGGGAAAAGATCGTGCTCACCAGTCAAAGGAGGGCGCTGGTGAGCAAGTTTCCCAGACTTCCCTCCTCGACCTGTTACTCAGGTAGACATTTGTATTAACAATCAGACCATTGACCAGGGTGTGTTAATAGACTCAGGGGCTGTAGAAAGCCTTATAGACTGGGGCCTAGTCAAACAGCTAAAATAAAAAACTGTCCCGCTATCTCATCCTGTTAGTGCCAGTGCCTTAGACGGCCGCTTGTTGTTCACAGTTACCCATTGCACTGAGCCCATACGGATTACTATAAATAAGGACCATACCGAGAGCATGCAATTTCATATTTTTGAGTCGACTCAGCACCCGATTATTTTGGGGTTTCCTTGGCTGAAGATCCACAATCCTCACATAGACTGGCCTTCAGGAAAGTTAAGGAATGGGGAGAGGATTGTAAGGGCAGGTGTAAACTTCGCAACCTGTTAATGCACCAACAGACTCTAGTAGGATCATTATAGATCACCCTGACTATCCTGATCTACACAAGGTACCTTCCTGTTACCATGATTTAAAAGAAGCGTTTAACAAGTCTAAAGCCTTGTCGCTACCTCCTCACCGAGATTTTGACTGTCCCATTGATCTCTTACCGGGAGCCCCCATTCCCAAGGGAGACTTTACTCGATTTCGAGACCTGAGAGAACAGCAATGGATGAATACATCTCCTCTTCACTCAAATCAGGGATTATCCGTCCTTCATCGTCTCCAGCTGGAGCGGGATTCTTTTTAGTGGGAAAGAAAGACGGGTCTCTGAGACCTTGCATAGACTACAGTCCACTAAATGACATTACGGTGAAGAACCGCTATCCTCTGCCACTCATGTCATCTGCTTTTGAACTGCTTCAACGGCCAAGATATTCACCAAGTTGGATTTAAGAAATGCATATCACTTGGTTAGAATAAAACAAGGGATGAGTGGAAGACTGGATTCAACACTCAGAATGGTCACTATGAGTACTTGGTAATGCCTTTTGGACTGTGCAATGCACGGCTGTTTTCAAGCTTTTGTGAATGAGGTTTTGCGGGAATTCTTGAATATTTCAGTGTTTGTGTATCTGGATGACATACTGATTTTCTCCCCAGACGCTAAATCTCATGTTAACCATGTCCGCCAAGTTTTGCAGAAACTACTGGATAATCAGCTATATGTCAAGGCTGAAGTGCGCGTTCCACACAGAAGAGGTGTCTTTCTTAGGATACATAGTCTCACCTAATCATATCCAAATGGATCCTGCGAAAGTCAGTGCAGTGGCCCACACCAGACTCCAGGAAAAAGGTTCAGCAGTTCCTAGGATTTGCTAACTTCTATAGGAAGTTTATTAGGAATTTCAGTTCTGTTGCTGCTCCTCTGCATGTTCTGACTTCTCCTAAGGTTCCTTCAAGTGTACCCTCCAGGCGGATCTTGCTTTCAAACTTCTCAGAGATAGATTCACATCAGCTCCCATACTCACCATTCCAGATCCCCAGCGCCAGTTTATGGTCGAGGTGGATGCTTCCAATGAGGGAATTGGAGGAGTACTGTCTCAACGTTCTGCAGAAGACAACAAGATGCATCCATGTGCTTACCTGTCGCGGAAGTTGACAACGGCAGGCGGAATTATGGCGTGGGAAACAAGGAATTGTTAGCTGTAAAAGCTGCCCTCGAGGAATGGAGACACTGGCTAGAGGGTGCAGAGCAACCGTTTTAGTCTGGACAGATCACAAGAATCTAGAATATATAAGAAAGGCTAAGCGTCTCACCTCCCGTCAGGCCAGGTGGACACTTTTCTTTAGTAGATTCACCTTCACACTCTCTTTTCGTCCGGGTCTCAGAATCAAAACCCGATGCTTTGTCTCGTCTTTACGATCCCGAACCACTTGCGGTAGAGCCCAACACCATCCTTCCACTTAACCGGGTGATCGGTGCCTTTTCCTGGCAAGTGGAGTCAGACGTTAAAGAGGCAAATGTCATGAATCCAGCGCCTAGCGAGTGTCCCAACAATCTGCTGTTTGTTCCGGAGGCTCTTCACTCCAAGGTCATCCACTGGGCTCACTCATCTGTGCTTCGTGCCATCCGGGAGTAGCAAGAACAATGTTCAGGATTCAACAACGTTTCTGGTGGCCATCCATGAAGAAAAATGTGGCCGAGTATGTAGCGGCTTGTCCGGTGTGTGCGTGTAATAAGACCTCATCTCAAGTTAAGATGGGCTTGCTCCAGCCGCTGCCGATTCCCATCGTCCTTGGTCACACATTTCGATGGATTTTGTGACAGGATTTCCCTCATCCAGAGGCAAGACTACGGTTCTAACAGTGGTTGATCGATTTTCAAAGATGGCTCACTTCATCCCATTGACCAAGCTTGCCTCTGCCAAAGTCACCGCAGAGGTCATGATGAATCAAGTATTCAGGATCCATGGATTCCCTAATGACATTGTTTCCGACAGGGGTCCACAATTCATTTCCGCCTTCTGGAAAGAGTTTTGTCGACTCATAGGTGCCACCGTCAGCCTGTCATCAGGATATCACCCTCAGTCAAATGGACAGTCGGGGCGTCTGTACCAGAACTAGAGACTACGCCACGTTGTCTCGTCTCCCGGAACCAGACCACCTGGGTGACCACCTCACATGCGTCGAGGTTGCTCACACTACCCTCCCTCTGACGGCCACAGGTCTCTCTCCATTCCATTGTGTCAATGGTTTCCAGCCTCCACTTTTCCCTAACAACGAGGAAGAGGTGATGGTTCCATCGGCACATGCCATGATCAGGCGTTGTCGCAGAGTTTGGGCTGGTGCTCGCCAGTCTCTTCTCCGAGTTCAGCTCGGATGAAGGCTGTGCGGACGTTCATCGCAGGGTCGCTCCTCCTACAGTCCAGGCCAAAAGGTTTGGCTCTCTACCAAAGACTTACCACTCCATGTCGCCTCAAAGAAACTGGCTCCGAGATTTGTGGGTCCGTTTCCAGTATCCAGAGTCATCAACCCGGCGTGACGCTTGCAACTCCCAGGACCTTGAGAGTGCACCCAACGTTTCACGTTAGTAAAATCAAGCCGTGTGTGAGAGCACACTTGTTCCCGCCTCAAGCCCCTCCACCGCCCCAGTTCTTTGAAGGTGACGTTTACAAGGTCCGTAAGCTACTGGAGGTCCGTAATAGGGAGGGCAAGCAATTCCTGGTAGACTGGAAGGTTACGGTCCTGAGGCTAGAAGCTGGATAGCTGCTTCATTTATCGTAGACAAGACTCTGATCCACGACTTTTACAATCAGCCTGGGCCATCAGGGGTTGGCCCTAGAGGGGGGGGTACTGTTGTGCACCGACAGATATGCTAGAGAGGTTCATGTCATTTATGTTCGCTTCCTGATTGTTTTCACCTGTCATCACACCTGTCTCCTATGCTCATCAGTGTCAGCCCCGCCCCTGATTGGTCCCACCTGTGTCTTGTTACCATGTGCTTAAATTCCCCTGTCTCCCAGTGTTCCTTGTCAGTTCGTCTGGTCTTTTGCCATGATCAGGTCGGGTTATGTTGTGCTCTTGAAAAGTTTTTGATCCCTCACTACGTGAGCGCTTTCATTTTGTTCACTGCAGAACCGAAGAATAAAGTACTTACAAATACTTTATCTCTGTCTCCCGGGTCGTGCAATTGGGTCCTACTTCCTAAGTGTCTGAGTTCGTAACATAAGTATATTTATTATTTTTGTTAAGTTTCAAAAAGTTCCCCAATTTATCTTAAAAAATGAACTGCCCCCTAAAATAATAAGTAAATTGTCACCTCACAAGGTTCCTCATATTTTATGTCTTTATGGATCATATCAACTCTCTCACCTCCTGGAGCGTCAGCTGCGGCTGCGGAGGAGACTGCGGCTGGACTGGAGGTCGCGGCCGCTGCGTCTGCGTCTGCGTCTGCGTCTGCGTCTGCGTCTGCGCGTGTGGCTGCGTCTGCGTCTGCCTGGCCGCCTCCCTCTGCTGCTGCGGCAGGTGGTGCTGTCCCTGGTGGAGGTGGTGGTGGTCGTCGTGGGGATGGTGCTGATGAGGGGGGGGATGCGTCGCTCGGGACGACTCGGCTCTCGGCGGACTCGCCGCCTCCCGGAGAGGAACGGCAGGCGCGCCAGTCGGGCCGGGGGGGGAGCCCCCGGGGG
>NC_079402.1:2715406-2740578 GCF_029220125.1 Pseudoliparis swirei | reverse complement strand
CCATGGAGAAGGACTTTCTGATCGGCCCTCAAAGAGAAGATTCTGGAAACCGTCCGGGACGGCTCAGGAAGGGAAAGCAGGGTCTACCCCAGGCTGTTCTCAGCGTGGGGGGAGCTTGCTGACCCGGACAGGGACATCGTCGGACGGTGGAAAGAATACTTTGAGGAACTCCTAAATCCGCCAACATGTCCCTCTAGAGGGGCAGTGCCTGTAGACTTGGGGGTCGCACCAATATCCCTGGCAGAGGCTGCTAAGGTTGTTAAAAGCTCCTTGGTGGCAAGGCGCGGGGTGGATGAGATCCGCCTGAGATGCTGAAGGCGCTGGACATTGTTGGGCTGTCTTGGCTAACCGCCTTCAATGTCGCATGGGGTCAGGAACAGTGCCCTTGGACTGCAGACCGGTGGTGGTTCCCATTTTCAAAAGGGGACCGGAGAGTGCTCGAACTATCGTGGAATCACACTTCTCAGCCTCCTGGGAAAGTTTATGCCAGGGTACTGGAAAGGAGGCTCGACCGCTGGTCGAACCTCAGATTCAAGACCAGCAGTGCGGATTCCGTCCCGTCGTGGAACTGTGGACCAGCTCTTCACCTCGCAAGGGTCCTCGAGGGTCCTGGAGTTTGCCCAACCAGTCTTCATGTGTTTTGTGGACTTGGAGAAGGCTTAACCGGGTCCCTCGGAATTGTTGTGGGGGTGCTGGGGTATGGGGTTCCGGACCGTTGCTACGGGCTATCCGGTCTCTGCACGCCTGCAGTAGGAGCTGTGTTCGCATCCTCGGCAGTAAGTCAGACACGCCGGTGGGTGTTGGTCTCCGCCAGGGCTGCCTTTATCACCGGTCCTGTTTGTGATTTTCATGGACAGGATATCTAGGCGCAGCCTGGGGTGGAGCAGGTCAGGTTTGGGGGTCTTGGAATCGCCTCTTCTGTTTGCAGATGATGTGGTCCTGTTAGCATCCTCAGACCATGACCTCCGGCACTCACTGCGTTTGCTGCCGAGTGTGAAGCGGCAGGGATGAGAGTCAGCACCGCCAAATCTGAGGCCATGGTGCTCTGCGGAAACCGGTGGATTGCTCCTCCAGGTGGGACAGGTGCCTGCCCCAAGCGAAGGAGTTCAAGTATCTCGGGGTCATGTTCACGAGTGAGGGTAAGATGGGGCGGCAGATCGACAGGCGGATCGGTGCAGCTGCAGCAGTAAAACAGGCGCTGTACCGGTCCGTCTTGGTGAAGAGAGCTGAGCCGAAAGGCGAAGCTTTCAATTTACTGGTCGGTCTACGTTCCAATCCTCACCTATGGTCATGAACTTTGGGTAGTGACCGAAAGAACGAGGTCGCGAATACAAGCGGCCGAAATGAGTTTCCTCCGTAGGGTGGCCGGGCTCAGCCTTAGAGATAGGGTAAGGAGCTCGGACATCAGGAGGGAGCTTGGAGTCGAGCCGCTACTCCTTCGCATCGAAGGAGTCAGCTGAGGTGGTTCGGGCATCTGATTCGGATGCCTCCTGGACGCCTCCGTTAGAGGTTTTCCAGGCACGCCCTACTGGGAGGAGCCTGGGAAGACCCAGGACACGCTGGAGAGATTATATCTCCCGGCTGGCCTGGGAACGCCTCGGGATCCCCCAGATTGAGCTGGAAAGTGTCGCGGGCGAGAGGGAAGTCTGGGTCAACCTGCTGGGTCTGCTGCCCCCGCGACCCGACCCCGGAATAAGCGGATGAGAATGGATGGATGGATGGATGTTCCGTGAATCCTGTTTCCTGACTTTCTCTGCGTCTCGTTCTTTTCATATTCTGTTCACACCATGACCACTGTATCTTTATTGATTCAGCAAATATATGTGCTTTGATGTGTAATTTAATGTATTGAATTAATAACCATCACATTCATTGCATTTATAAACCTAACTCAAGCATCACAGAACCTTACAAAAACATGTTTTCCAAATAAACTGACATTAAAAAAGGCGGTTACATTATACATATGGTATACAAGTGTAATATATAGAAGCAAAACCATATTAAATATTGTAGAGCAGTAATGTACAGCACTATCTTAATGCATATTGTAAGTAAGTCTACAAAAAGACACTAATTATCTAATCCATCTGTGGATCTAGATAGCTATTTTATCTATCTATCTAAACCGCAGCTCCTCCATTCTGTGATCATGAAAGTGATTTCTTCCGCTGTCCGGGCACTTTGGCACCTTTTGACTAGTTGCGGCATCTGCTGGAAACTACTGGAAACTACTGGCAACGACTGCCACTGATCCAAGACGTCCCGACACGCTGGAGCTCAACGCTGGACATGGGTAAACGTCTGATCCGCAGTACGGATGCAGTGACAGCAGCCATGGACCAGCAGAACCACAAACTAGTGACGCCACAGGAATGGGAGCGACTGCAGAGACTGGAGTCTCTTCTAGAGCCCTGAAGGAAGACATCCATGAGAACGGGACTATTCTAACATTAAGTTGGACGGATTCAATTCAAACTATATTTGTGTACCTGTTTTAATAACTTAATGATCTCTCTCACCTCCTCCATCTTCCTCTGTGTGTGTTTCCACTGAAGGTATCTGGTATTCTGGGTGGGGAGGCCGATGTCTCCTGCTCTGTGGTTCTGCCTGCACTCTGCCACCTGCGTCATGGAATGGAAGTCACCGAAGATGACCCGCATATGTGGTGACATTTAAGACGGCATTCAAGAGAGACCGAGCCTCCCGCCAAGACAATACCAACAATGAATGGCTCAGAGAATGGCTCTCTATTGCACCAGCTGGATCCACGTGTTAAAGCCCTGAAGAGCCTCCCCAAGAGACCAGAGGAGTGGACCACACTTGAGAGATTGCTGCAGGAACAGTCACCCGGGGCCAGGAGGCCACGAGCTGCTGAAGATGGGCCACCAAGAAGAAACTCTTCTGGTAATGGGCTCAGGTTGTGACTCCGATGAAGAGGTGCAGCAGCCTCACAGAGCGTTGGTCTGGAGGACGGCCCCTGGAGTGGTGCTCATCTCATTCAGGAGCCCATGAGCAGTTGGCCTCACAGCTAGCAGATACCTCGCCACTCCTTCTTCCACGGTTCCATGTGAACGACGGTTCTCAGTCGCAGGACACATTGTGCAAAAGAAGCGGTCAGAGAATGTGAACAAGTGAGTTTGCCTCAGCAGCTGCTAGAGGAAGACTAGAGGCCTTCAGGCTGCATCATGGTGGAGTTCATGGTTGACTGTTGAAACGTTCTGTTTCGGATGAAGATACATTCATGTTCCATGTGGAAGAGAACTGCTACAGAACTGCTGAGTTGCATTTTTTATGAATAAAAAAAGAATGTAAAATGTATATATCCGTCTTTTGTCATAAATCTCTATGTTCTCACAAAATATACCGAGAATATCGGTAATATGTGATGAATCATGATTAATCCACAAAAACCTGTGATTAATCCGAGTAAAAATTGTAATCGTTTCACAGCCCTACTTTTCAGTGAAGTTGCGTTCAACTTGCGGAAAACTTGCGAGTGTGAAAGAGTGAATGGCGACTTATATTTAGAGCGTCATTCGTTTAAAAACATACCTGCAAACTCATGAGGGGTGAAAAAGGTGACAACGGGGGGGGGGGTGCATTGCACATCTGACCACAAATCTAAATTATGATAATAAACACTTTAAGAACAAAAGGTCCTCCGCTCTGACTCAGCCCTATAATGATAGTAATAACAAATATACATTGTCATTATATATAATATGGTTAAAGTCATTCATGAACCAACTTCCTTTTTTTTTGCCTGAACAGTCCTCATGGACTTTTCCCTGAATCTGTTCTGTCTCTACCTGTTTGTCACGATACTCATATTATAACTTCTATACATATTACATACCTGCCATAAATATCATGATACCCCATACCAGAATTCAATACACCATACAAACAATATGGTACCATAAATACGAGACTGGTATATTTATCTATAATAGTAATAAATAAAACATCTGTATGGTTTTACCAACTTTTTCAACACTTAACAAATGACAGTAATATGAGTATTAATACAGCCAGATATGAATGAAACTACATGGTTCCATCATAGCATTGATGATACACTATGAGGCCGTTAGTCTCTGACCAGATGATACACAGTTCATCAGGATGAGCAGCTGGAGAGTTACAGAACTTTACAGACTGAAACATTTCACTTCTGGCATCTTTTTATTTGTTAAGCCGAAGTCTCTAAAGCTGCGCCTCTTCTCTCGCTGTGAGCTGCGTGGCTGGTGTGCGCAGACAGCTCGACACGGAGCAGCGCGTGCGCTCTGATCGCTCTCTTAATGAAGTATCGATACTAAACATATGCTAAATCACATCGTGTTTAACGTACGGGTACTTTGTTAGCATCGCTACACCGTGCAGCGTGACAGCAGCAGATGTAGCGGGCTAACATTCAAGCTAACCTGAACCCCCAAACGTTGTGGACATCTGAACGCTGATTGGCCGAGACGCGACACGCCCCATCAAAGATGTTTTATTGCGAAGAGCACCACTTCACACTTTTCTCCGCGTCTCACTGCAATCTCAACGGCAGCGGGCCAGGTGACCCCAAAACAAAAACTCTTCGGATCTCCACGATTCACGTGGATGACCTATTTTGAGTTCAAAAAGGTGAATTTCAACGAAAGGTGACAAGTTTGCAGGTATGTAAAAAGCATATTAATTATTTAAAACTCTATTTAAAAGCATAACATGAACATAGGAATATAACACATTTCCTTTGACTTTTCCAAAACTTTGGGGATTTATTTCTTTGGGAACTTTTCCAGGTCTGGAAATAACCATTTACAAATTCCCTGACTTTTCCAGGTTTTCCATGACCGTAGAGCCTGAAATATAATGGAACTGACCTCGTGTCCTCGGGACGTTGGTGATCGTGGCCGTGACGGTTCTGCCACCAGACTGGCCGTCTGTGACGGTGGCGGTGAGGATGGATATGCCGAACTCAATGTCGTTGATGTTTCCTACGATGCTTCCTCGTGCGCTCTGGGGGCCGCCTGACAACAACACAACAGTTTTAGTCGCAACCCTAAATTCTGAACATTCGTATCAACAACAAATGTCTCACCTGGGCAGGCGTGAGCGTTACACCTGGAGAGCTGGGAGGAGTCTCCCGGACACGGCCGACCTCCGTTCCCACGAGGCGGACTGTGACACAGACGGGCGCGCGTCCTCTCGCCGCCGCCGCAGGAGGCGGAGCATCCTCCCCAGAGCTGCCACGAGGCCCAGCTCCCGTCCACTGCAAGAACACACACAAGTACACACATTCACAACTTTGCGTTTCTCATGTTTTTTTATTTATAACTTTGTGTTTCTTGTGTTTTTTATTTATAACTTTGTGTTTCTTGTGTTTTTTATTCATAACTTTGTGTTTCTTGTGTTTTTTATTTATAACTTTGTGTTTCTTGTGTTTTTTATTTATAACTTTGTGTTTCTTGTGTTTTTTGTTTGTAACTATGTGTTTTTGTGTTTTTTTGTTCACCCTCGAAAAAGAGATTTTTAATCTCAATGAGATTCACCTAAAGGTTTAGTAATTACAAATTAAAAAATCACCAAAGAACTGTTCTTTGCCTGCCAGTGTAGTACCAACACTCACCTGGACAGGTGTCGGTGCTGCACCTCTGTACCTGCGTGTCTGCTCCTGCACACGCTCCCCCCCCGTTGGCGGGGCTGGGGTCGTCACACGTCCGGTAGCGCCTCGTCTGACCCCCGTTGCACGTCCTGCTGCAGCCGCCCCAGCTGCTCCACGGGCTCCAGTGACCGTTGACTTGACGGCAAAGAAATTACAACGTCAAGGATGAAGAAAAAAAGGAAGCGAGATAATCAGAAAAAAGAGCAGGTGTGCGTCAAGATACAAGACATGTTCACATTGAGATGTAGAGAGTATACTGTGAAAGTAAAAGAGCAGGAAAAGCCAGGGTTTCCAGGACTTTTCCAGGACTTTTCCAGGACCGTACGAACCATGAAGAGCAAAAGTGAAAATGACTCACTGGGGCAGGGGTCAGCGTGACAGAAGTCGACGTGCAGGTCGCTGCCTTCACACTGCCTGCCGCCGTGCTGGGGGGCGGGGCCGGCGCAGAGGCGTGTGCTTTGGAACAAAGTTTGAACAACAGATGTGAAAAACTAATTGTTAACAGCAGATGTTATCAATACATGATTAATATACACTCTGCGAGGCTAGGAGCACTACACACTTGGCCTCAACACGTTGGGTTCCTGATCTTCCCTCACAAGCTGAGGGGCGATGGCGAGCAGCTGAGGAGGGACCGGCAGCAGAGTCTTCGCTGTGGGATCGAAAGAAAAACAACGAAACGACACGTAGTGAGAACGACGTTCAGGATGGTGGAACGTGAGGAGCAAAACTAAATAATAACCTTTTACTGAAGCTTTAGCCACAAGGGGCTCATCTGGCTGAGCAGGTCTCTCCTCTTCTTCTACCGTTTTCATCAGGTAGATGGCGTAGCCATTAGCCAATGTCATTTTCGAGGAGCCATCTGAATAATTTCCCCTTGTATTTACCAAACTGCAGGCCGTACTCCCCCATCGCCTCCTGTCGGTCGGACACATCTCCTCCCCGCTGAAGGAGCGCGGTGAGAGCATTGGTGCTCACGCGATGCTGGAGCTGAGCAGGAGACTTGTCCTGAAGCGAGGGGTCTGTTTTAATCCTCATGGCCTCATCGGAGGCCCGATGGGAACGACACCGCCTTCCTGCCTGGGAAGAAGTTGGTGGTCTTCTTCATCATCTCCTGTGCACAGCAAAACACAACGCAGCGCATAGACAGAGTCCCTCACGTTAACGGTGATGAGCATTTGTAATAACTAGGTAACAGCTTCATTTATTACACAGATATAGGCAGACAGACAAGAAAACTAAGTGTTTTCCACCTTATTATTCTATATTCTGCTTGTCATAGAACTTGAACCCATCTTAAACGTGGGGAACTGTAGTAATTACCCATTCAAACTAATATTATTCATAAAGACAAGTCAATGAGTTCCTGTTGATGCTGACCACGTTACACACACAACAATATACATTAAATACGTCCCATTAATTACGTTATACTGTGCTAGTTAGGTTGCTAACAACACACAGTGTTACAATGCTAACCAACACAAGTGAAGTAAACTATAGAAACAGTTGACCAACATATACAACTGAGAACCGTTCATTAAGTAACTTCATTGACAAAATGCGGCGTACTTACGTGTAACCGTTGGTCCGAAAAAGAGCCGCGAAAAGACGCTGCGCGAGGCTCAGGTGTGTGTGCTGCTGCGGGTCCTCTCTCACTCAGGGTTGCCAGGTCTGTGTGACAAAACCAGCCCAATGGCCAATAAAACCAGCCCAATATCAGAACTCAAAATATGCCCGTGCCAAACCATATACACTGCTTTTAAAGTCCAACAGCATTGCTATCATTGCCAAATGTATTGTAATATCGAACAAAAAATTCAACCCGCGGCAACACTTCAAAAGTAGCCCAATTCCGCGGGAAAACCGCGGACCTGGCAACACTTATGCAGTGTATCACACCGGCACGAGCTCATTAGCATAACCGTTTACCAGCACGTGCAGGGGATAACAGGCAAGGCCCGAGCCAGCAGCTAAAGCACATTTGTAGCTTAATGCTAGTGTAGCTTTTAATGAAACTGAAGCAGTGGTACAATACTGTAATCCTTTCTACAATTATTTTCTTTTTCTCAGACAAGTAACACGATGAAGCTAAACTGTGTTGATCTTGACGGGTGTCTGGAGGAGTTCACTCACCTCGAACAGGTAAGGTAGCTAACGGTAGCTATGCTAACGCCATGGTAGCTAATTAAGGACTTATCTATGCCATTTGGGTCACTTTTTCCCACTGTTTATAGTTTTTGCTTCTTCATATCTAAAAGTTTGAGAGAATGAGTTACATAACTAACTTTCTCCCTTTTAATACAGATAAGTAGGCTTAACCCGGTTTAAGGAGTAGCTACACTGTTAGCCTCCTAAATTGCAATAACTTCAATCATAAATTACCATAACCATAGTTGTTTTCTAATTTGCGGCATATTGCAGCTTCTAGTATTTATTTATTGTTTTATTTAAATTAGCGTTTGCTATTTTACCGAAACATTTAATGCAAAACCATATTCCAGGCATGAGAATCCCTCACCTTTCGGCGAAATTCGCCGTTTTGAAACCAAAATAGGTGACTGACGTGAATCGTGTAGATCCGAAGAGTTTTTGTTTTGGGGAAGGGGTCAATTGGCCGGCCGGCGTTTATGAGATTGGAGTGGGACACGGAGAAAATGTGGAGTGGTGCTTTTCGCAATAGAACATCTTTGATGGGCACGTGTCGCGTCTCGGCCAATCAGCGTCAAGATGTCTTCAGCGTTTGGTGGTTTAGGTTAGCTTGAATGTTAGCCCGCTATCTGCTGCTGTCACGCTGCACGGTGGAGCGATCCTAACAAAGTACCCGTACGTTAAGAGCGATGTGATTTAGCATATTTTTTGTATCGATACTTCATTAAAAGAGCGATCAGAGCGCACGCGCTGCTCCGTGTCGAGCTGTCTGCGCACACTACCCAGCGAGTGCCGTTAAGTGGCGGAATTTTCGGCTTTAAAAATAAAAATTAAAAAAGATGCCAGAAGTGAAATGTTTAAGTTCAGTCTGTAAAGTTCTGTTACTGTAACTCTCCAGCTGCTCATCCTGATGAACTCTGTATCATCTGGTCAGATACAGACTAACAGTCTCATAGTGATAATCAATGCTATGATGGCTCCATGTAGTTTCATTAATATCTTGTAGGCTAATACTAATAATAGGCCTACTGCCATTTGTTAAGTGTTGAAAAAGTTGGTAAAAAGTGAACCATACAGATATTTTATTTATTACTATTATAGATAAATATACCAGGATCGTATTTATGGTACTGTTTTATGGTATTGTATCAGTATCATGATATTTATGGCAGGTATGGCATAGATTAGAACATACGTGTCAAACTCATGGCCCGCGGGCCAAATGTGGCCCGCCACGTCATTTTATGTGACGGCATTCTTGTGTCCTTAAGATTCACTTGTTGGTTCATAATTGACTGTAAAAGGGAATATTACTAAATAGTTGTGTTGTGCATACTGTGATATTCTGAACACTCAGGTTCAAACTGCAACATCTTTTCATTAAATACATTTGAGAAGTTAAAAATATCCCTCGATTTAGGTCT
This sequence comes from Pseudoliparis swirei, assembly GCF_029220125.1. Lineage (NCBI taxonomy): Eukaryota > Metazoa > Chordata > Actinopteri > Perciformes > Liparidae > Pseudoliparis > Pseudoliparis swirei. The sequence goes on along the minus strand of NC_079402.1, from coordinate 2,731,347 downwards.
CAGCTTGTCATTCAGGGGTGATAGTGCGTCCCAAAGCCAGACCAGTGGAGAACCACTGCCCAGACCAGTGGAGAACCACTACCCAGACCAGTGGAGAACCACCTGTCTCAACTGTGAAAAAGATTTTAACAAAGTTAATGTAATAATGTTTGTTTGATCTTTGATAAAGTAATGTGGGTTAAAATAAATATAATTAAATTAAATAGATGTATTGTATAATATTAAATACATTTGCATATATAGTTATACATTTATATAAGTACACCTAAATAAACAAACAAATGCAAAGACAGTTATTTAACAATATGTTCTGGAGTAGTTAGAATTATACCGTGTTAGTGACAACCGGCCCTTTGAGGGCAGCCATGAGGCGGATGTGGCCCTCGGTGAAAATGAGTTTGACACCCCTGGATTAGAAGATCGTGACAACCAGGTAGAGGCAGAACAGACTCGAGGAACAGACTCGAGGAACAGACTCGAGGAACAGACTCGTGGCTCAGCAGAGCACAAGACTTGAAGACTTGTTCACGCCAACAAAAAAAAGGAAGTTGGTTCATGAATGACTATATTATATACAATATTACTATTATTATAGGGCCCACTGACTTGGTGTCAGAATGGAGGAACTATAGATTATCATACAACGTCCAACATCGATGTTCGTGGAAGTCACCAGCACCCCCGCGCGCCTATCCTTCTCACCTTTTTCACCCCTGACCCGTTTTCATGCCTGATATTCTCTGTATTGAAATAACTAAGCTAACAGCTAAGTTAGGTTATATAACCTTACTACACTCATACCTCCTCAAGGGTTCTAATGTGGTATGAAGAAAAGTCTAAAGTGTTTAATATTACCTTTATTTACCTTTTTACTTTTCATGACAGAAAATTACAGCGGTAAATGGCAAAAACAACATGCTGGAGGTCATGCTGGAGGACGCCAACAGACTCATGAAGTTCTATCTGACCAAGGAGAAAAGTCTCATGGAGGGTGAGTGTTTTTAATCTTTAACCTTGAGTTTTATTTAACCTTTTTTTTTTACTGCAGGTTACATATTTTCCTGAGATGTGAAATCCCCTGTTGAGCTTTATTTGGTGTACGTCTCCCTCTGCTGGTGATGCTGCCCATCTACAGTCTCCAGTTTGTCATTTGTGAAAATATCCAGATGGGCTGATGACTTTGTATAAATGTAATTTCTACTACACTATTATGCAGTTAAATGTAAAAACCGATGAGAGGATGATTATACATTTACCGTGTCAGACTTTGTCTTCCTCCTAATTGTATGGAAAATACAGTGTTGTAAATGGAATCAAGCACGACATACATTTAATTGATTTATCGACCTTATTTGATTAATTGCGTTGCTGGAATCTAATCTGTTGGTTTGCATGCCACCTGGACAAGTTGCTAAATCTGTCCACCTACTTGTTGCAGAGAGAGACGTTCTTCTCGTCACCGTGAACAGACTGCAGCAGACTCTGCAGGAGCAGTGCAACCTCAGAAGTAAGTGCAAAAACACACTGTGTACACACACACACACACACAAGGCAGGGTTCGTACGGTCATGGAAAACCTGGAAAAGTCATGGAATTTTAAAATGGTCATTTACAGGCCTGGAAAAGTCATGGAACAAACTTAAATCATAAAAGTTTTGGAAAAGTCTTGGAAATGTGTTATAATCACATGTTCATTTACGCAGGGTTTGAAATAATTATGTTTTTTAAAGAAAGACGCTCAAAATATAAGCCGGCATACGCTCTCCATACGCAACATGTTCTAAATTTGTCATGTTTATACCGAGATTTCAGTTTGGTCATGGAAATTTGGTTAAAAGTCCTGGAAATCCATTGGTCAAAATGTGTAAGAACCCTGCAAGGTATATATTTATATTTATAATACCACTGGATACGTAAAATACTCAAATCAGTCTTTTTCAGGAAGAAATATCCTAATCCTAATAAAGCACTGAAGTAGCACAGGTTCAAGTTCAAGAATAATATGGAGGTCTACAACAAATATATGACTAGATGTAATAGTGTTGCTGTTATTTTGTCTTTTAATGTTGCATAGAGCAAAAGCAGCGATGAAGATGTCGTATTATAGTTATAATGGGGATCTAAATGTGACCCAGAGCACCACGACTATAGTTTACATGAAGTGGCATCTTAGATGGAATTCTTCGTACGGCTTTTCATTTTTTTTTTTTTTTACTGTTGACGTTGTAGTCGAGAACGAGAGACTGAAGAACGATGTGGTGGACGTGAAACGGCAGAACGAGAGAACAGCGAAGGTAAGAACTAATCGTTGAATACAGCAGTTAAGTTTAACTGACAGGTAAATATATTTCCACTTCTGCAGCTGGTCTGTGATTCATGTTCATGTATGTTGTGATGTTAGGGACATTTATTAATCTGTCGGCTCAACGCAAGATCTGAATTTCCAATTCCAATTTATAACACATAATAATAATACAGACTTACTCACCCTCCACTCCACTTGTGCACACATAATCGATATAATATTTAAAAAGTTTGGATTTACAAGTTGTATTCTTGTTTTTTAATATTTTCTTAATATTTTGTATTAATAGAAATGCTTTAAAAAAAGCACGCTTTCCTCGGACTGGAATACATTTTTGATGATTGAGTTTTTTAATGCTTTGTTTTTTATTATTGTGATGTGTGGAGAGATGTCTCACCAATTCTTGGTCATTTGCCAGGTGTGTGTACCTTTGTGTTTACACTAATGAGTTTGTTTTGTCTGCTTGATAAAAACTGTTTAATTTGACATCATATGGATCAGTTCCGTAAAATATGCACACGGTGCAATATTTTAAAGCTCATTTGTGCCTCTCAAACCTTTAAAATGAGGTCGCAACTCCAGATGTTTGTAGCTCGTAAGTCGTTTCAACCCAACGCGTGTGGTCATCAGGACGCGGCGGCCGAGCTGCGGCGCCTCGTCGGTGAGATGAGGGCAGAAGGAGACGGCCACCAGAGGGCGCTAGAGGCCGCGAGGCAGCAGGGCAGGAGAGAGGCGGAGGACGCCCGCAGGGAGGGGTTCCACCAGCGTAAGACAGGGACAGAATACTTAGACCATATATGTACAACATTAGCCCCAAATGAAGACATAGAGAGTGATCATAGATAATCATATCAGCCCACAGCATAAGAGAAGAGAAGCATATCATCGATCTCTCCGTCTGGTTGTTCCTGCTCCCTCACAGTGGAGGCTAAAGATGCAGAAGTGAAGGAGCTGCTGGAGAAGAGGGATCTGGAAGTGGAGGAGGTGAAGAAGAGGCTGAAGGACCAGCAGAGGGAGAGGCAGAGCGAGCTCCTCAAGTTACAGATGGAGGTACGTCAAAATGAGACTTGTTCTGATCCACCACGTACAATGAGAAAGTCCCAATATTTAACTTTTTATAAGTTCAAAGACTTGACTGACATAGGAATGGACTGTTTATTAATATCTGTTTATTTCCTTCACATTTAAAATGTGGAAGGTTGTGTTTTGATCGCCGTGTATTTATGTATTTGTATGCGTGTTATTCGCATAACTCAAAAAGTATTAAACCGAATCGCATGAAATTTGGTGGGATGATTGGTTATTATCCGGGGACCATTTGATTAGATTTTGGTATTGATCGGGTCAAAGGTCAAGGTCAAGCAAAGGTCAAAATCTACTTTTACCATAGCACGGTAAATTGTTATCCAATTGGGAACTAATGCCAACATGTTCATAATTCAATGCCCAATCTTGTGATACGCGAAGGTATGCGCTCTACCGAGTGGCCATTCTAGTTAATATCTGTAAACGACCTGTTGATGTTTACATGCAGTGGGTTGAGGTTCACGGTCTGGAGGTCGAGTGAGAAGCCGTCTCTCTGCTCAGGGGAACGGTGGACATCTGGTTCCAGGAGACGCTTCACATGAGTTCTGAGCTGTGTTTTTTGAAGTTCTTTTTTTTTAAACACGGCTCTGCTTCTGTCTTGAAAGGCCGGTTTCATTCGGCGCCTCCTTTCAGCTCTTTGGCGTTTCTGTTTTGTCAGTTTGGTGCGAAGCTCGCCCGAGTTCAGAGCGCGGCGCAGTGGAGCCGGCAGCAGCAGCAGCAGCACGACGGCTCACACCTGCTGCCCCAGAGTGTGTACAGGAGGGTGAGCGTCCCACACACACACACTACAGAGGCTCACAAGGTGCGTAACGCACACACGTGGTAACACACCTGTACCCCGTGTGCTCGGGCTCCTCTGCCAGACGCTTTGTGTTTGTCAGTTTGGATTCTCGGCCTGTTAAACTCCGCCGATGAGGACGAACCCGGACGTCTCATCTCGTTCCCAACGTCGGGATCCTTCCCAGCATGCACCACCGGAGTGGAGCGTGCACCCAAAACCTGGAGAACCCTCTTATCGGCCTCCGCTTCCCGCTGCGATCTTTCCTCCGTGTTGCACTTCGTGAACTGAAGAACCGTCTGACTGAAGCGGTGATGTCATCGAGACGCTGAATCATCCCAAAACACCAAACTAGAGAAATCATGAATTATAACAAACACAATCAACTCACAGACGAGTCTTTGATGAGCGAAACACAAGAACCACTGATACACACGTGTGTGTTAACTGTGTGTGTGTGTGTTAACTGTGTTTTAACTGTGTGTGTTTTAACTGTGTGTGTGTACTGTGTGTGTGTTTTAACTGTGTGTGTGTGTTTTAACTGTGTGTGTGTACTGTGTGTGTATTTTAACTGTGTGTGTATTTTAACTGTGTGTGTCCTCAGAAGCTGCAGTTCTTCCAGGAGGAGAAGAACAAGGAGCTTGTGGTTCTGCGTCAGAGGATCAAAGAGCTGGAAGAGAACCAGCGTGTCGGCGGCTTCGGTGACGGCCGCCTGAAGAAGAGGAAGATCTAACTTCCTCCCCCCCCCCCCCTCTGACTTTACAAAAGTGACTAAAGTTTACGGGAAATCGAGATCAGCATGGAAGCTAAACTGAGAGTTCCTCAGCGTTCCTCAGTTTATCTTCCATGCTGATGTCTAAACTTCTGTAAACGTGCTGCTGCTCGTCAGCTGGCAGCAGCTTCAGCGCCCGGCGGGCAGGTGACTGGCAGGTGACTGGCAGGTGACCGGCAGGTGACCGGCAGGTGACCGGCTGCAGGGACCGCATGTACCGGCACATCCCTGTCTACGGCTTTAATCCAATCAGACGCCTGCATGGGGGGGGGGGGGACACTTCTGGGTGAACGAGTCGCCGGGACGCCTTTAAGGAGAGTTATACCTGTTCATCTAAGAGCAAATAAATAGTTTGACTTATTTCCATGTACTTCAGATTCCTTGAAGTCAAACTTTTTACATGTTTACATTTTAAAGTCCCGAGCTGAACGCCTTCCTCACTGGTTCAACTCCATTTCTGCAGTCGTGTGTCTACATACACACGAGTTAGGATGTGCAGGACTTAAATAGATATTGGATATTGAAGTGTGTGTGTGTACAAACTTGAAAGTAAAAAAGCAAGAACGTAACATAGTTTTACATCATTGTGTTTTCAACAAAGCATAAACCAACTATTTTAAAGTAGAAGCCTTAAATCTGGAAATTGAGAGACTAATCGATCAGAATCTATTCCTCCTAAATTTGAATTTATTACTCAGATATGCCAAATAGTGCCGATAGTTTCTCTCGGCCTGTACTCTGAACATCCTTCAGTTTCATTACAAACAAGAAACATGAAGAAATGAACTTGGCTATAATGAGAATAATGAATTTCTGCAGCTGTGATAAGCTCCCCCCCCCCCCCCCCCTCTACCTGCTCCTCACAGCAGACTTGGCCTTCCTAAGCTCTTCATCTGCTACTCAGCCGGCGCTGAAGGGGCCAGGGAGCTAATCGCCATGGGAACATCGGGTAACTCCGTTGCGTAACGTCGTCTTCCCGAGAGCGGAGAAGAGATCACACGCACACACACACACGCGTGTGCGTCGCTGCGCCTGCAGAGCGTGCTGCTCATACGTGTGGATACACAATGTGCACGTTTAGCGCTTGCTGGATATTTTTTGGCCTCCGGTTTTTTTGGGTTGTTTTTTTTCCGCTGCCCTGAAGCGACATTCGGAACCGGAATCTGCGGATTGGCCTGCCCCGGATTAGAGGTCGTGACACCACCTTAATCCGTCATCAAAGAGGAGAGAGTGAGGAGAGGCGGAGGTGAGCATGTGAGGGGCGTGGCCACGCCGAGCGCCGGTTCTCTCGTCACCCTAGGCCCCGCTCACTCGCGTCTTTTTTGGCCATCTCCGTGACAGTCTCTCGTGTTTGACGATGACCTCGTTGCAGAGATGCCGGGGGGAGGCCGGCGGCGGACGCCGCGCAGCCTGAGCTACAGCCTGACGGACAGCTCGGAGGTGGAGCCGGACGACGAGCGGCCCGCCGCACCGCACGCCGACGTGCCAGGACGAGAACGCCATCAAGGACCTGATCATCGGCCGCCGGGTCGGGTTCTACAAGGTCCGCGGGGAGATCGGCTGCGGCACGTTCTCCCGGGTCAAGCTGGCGTTCCACGCGCTGACGAAAGGTAGAAGACACAGTTCAGAACCCGCGTTAAATAACTTTAAATAACTTTATTTACTGAAGGAGGCGTGCGCTGTGACTACGCACCGAACAATAAGGGTTCTTAAGGGGTTCTTTAAAGGCGTTGTGGTTCTACGAAGAACCATCACCTACTGAAGAACCATGTTTCCATTTGAGGCACCACTATAAGTTCTTTATAAAACCCTAAGGAAATGGTGCCTTCAAGAACCATGTTTTGAATGTTCTTTGAGACACCTTTATGGGTTCTTTGAAGGATTATTTAAGGAAATGGTTCTTTAGAGAACCCTGGTTTGAAAGGTTCTTTGTGGAACCATAAATGGTGCCTTAAAGAACCATGTTTTGAAGGTTCTTTGAGACACCTTTATGGGTTCTTTGAAGGATTATTTAAGGAAATGGTTCTTTAGAGAACCCTGGTTTGAAAGGTTCTTCGTGGAACCAGAAATGGTTCTTCTATGGCATCACTCTGAAGAACCATTTCCGGTTCCAGATGGCTCCTACATGGTTCTGCGTGGGAACAAACAACGAGTAGCGGAGGAAGATGGCCGTCGTATAAAAGAGATGAAATGTTCACATTTGAGATTCTGGAACCAGAGAAATGTTCAAGATTAATAATTCATTAAGTCTTTGAACAGATGTTTTCATGTTTGTCCACCAGTCGGTTTCTAGTCACATGACGTGTTACGGTTGTGCCCCCCCCCCAGACAAAGTGGCCCTGAAGGTTCTGGATAAGACCCGCCTGGACAGCCGGGCCCAGCGCCTGCTCTACCAGGAGGTGAGCAGCATGGAGCTCCTGCTGCGCCTGTACGAGGCGGTGGAGACGCCCCGCCCCTCTACCTGGTGCTGGAGGACGCCGGGGGCGGAGACCTCCACCAGCGGAAGCTGCCGGACAACAGCTGCAAGGTCACCTTCGCCCAGGTCCTGGCCGCCATCAAGTACATGGTCAGTGTCACTCCGTCGGCTACAGAGAGCAGCGACGTCGGGTTTAATCGAGACACGTCACATGATGTCGGTTATAAGAAATTATTCCTGACTTTGGATTTACTTACAAGTCTGATCAATATGTAAAAAGGTTCTAATCAATAGTAGTGATAGACTGTCGGTTTACATCTCCACACAGAAACACGGAGGAGCATCTAGAACCGAGTAGTTCTTCGGAGTGATGCCATAGAAGAACCATATCTGGTTCCTCAAAGAACCTTTCAAACCAGGGTTCTTTAAAGAACCTATAAAGGTGTCTCAAAGAATCTTCAAAACATGGTTCTTTAAGGCACCATATCTGGTGCCTCAAATCATTTATAATGTATTTGTTCCCCTGCAGCACAACATCAACGTGATCCACCGGGACCTGAAGGCGGAGAACGTTTTGTTCTCCGGCGCCGGCTGTGTCAAGGTGGCGGACTTCGGCTTCAGCACGCAGGTGTCTCACGGCGGCGAGGCGCTGGACACGTTCTGCGGCTCGCCGCCGTACGCCGCACCCGAGCTCTTCCGGGACGAGTGCTACCTGGGCGCCGCGGGGGTTCTGCTGTTCTTCATGCCGCAGCCCCGTCACCGGTGTCTACCGGGTCCTGCTGCACCGGGTCCAGAAGAGGCGGGGCTGCGACAGCCCCCCCCGTGATCCGGGGCGTGGTGATGGACCCCAAGAGGGAGGGGCTCCGGGCCTACAAGGGCCTCAGACACACCTCCAAATTATGCGTGCTGTCGTAAAAAAAAAACACGCGTCGGCAGTTTTTATAGAGACTTTTATTTTTTACAGCGATGACATTTGTAGATTTTTTTTTAATATACCTTTTATACTTTATCTTGTTCGCGGGGAGTTGACTATAGCCACTAACGAATACTTTAAACATGTTGTTATTGTCTCTCCAGTGCAACTTTTCACTTTTCTTGAATAGCATATACGGTTTATGTCAAAGTGCCTATAAGTAAAATATAATAAAGTTATACATTCAACTAAAGAGTGATTTTATTTTTTGTTCGGCATATTTTCAGGGTCATGGAGATATGTTCTGCTCATTTGGACTCCATCACGGAGATAAAGATGAACTAGTTCAGCGTCAAATATACCATTCAACGGAAAATATATAATAATAAATATTAATGCAAAGAATAAAAAGATGTTGATTGTTATTTTTAGCTGTTTCTAACTTTTATTCCCTTCAAGTGAAGCTAAACGTTAGCAGCTACAAGTCACTGCATCGTTGACTGTGAGCTAACCTCATTGGCTGTCCTCCTGGCAGCAGCCTCCCCCAGGTCCTAGTGCCTGTGTGGTTGTCGCTCCAGTGGGACGGAGAGGTTCCTCTGAGCGGCTTCCCGTTCACACCTGGGCCCACGCTAAGGAAAAAGGGCTGAATATTTCAAGGTGTGGTGGCCATCTTACCTGCATGGTTCACCATCGTCTTTGAAGGTGTTGGAACTATTCTATTAATAATATATATTTATATATATTATATTCTTATTAAAAGGGTTTGTGGGCACTGACAATTATTTGGTGGGGGCTGAAGACCTTAAAATCGGCCCAACGAGGCCCCTGGTTGGTAAACAAAGCCTCCTCACACACGATACTCTTCTTGTTTATGAAAACATAAATAAAGTGGAATAAAAACACCATAAAAGATGAGTCCCTGCAGCTTTATCGATTTCCTCCCTCACCGGGCCGAGCTCCACCCTCTCCTTTGTTTGCAGGACTTTCCCTGAAGCCACAGCAGCTGGCAGGACGCCAGATGACCCGGACCCCTCTAAACCGGCCCAAACCAGACAGACGGACCGAACCCCGGCTGGCCCCCTTTTGGCACACTGGAATAAACTCAGTAACCCGCCCCCGCCCCGCCTGGCCCCCAGCAGCAGGGACCCGGCAGATGGTGCGGCTTGGCCGCGGAGAGACATCTGCAGGCCGAACAATGAGCGCTCTGTGCGGACCGCTGGAGCTGGCCGGCCCGGAGCTCCGCTATTGTGCGCCGCGCTATACACATGCAGATGAGGGTCTGCGGGGGGCGTTAGATTGGCATGGAAGGTGCTAAAAGGCCTGTGTTGGTTCCATAACCCCCCCCCCCCCCCTTGACACCCCCCCTCACACTCAAGCAGAAGCTTTGCAATAGAAAGTGAAAACACGTGACACCGAGATATATATTTACTTTTTGTTTTATTGAGCATTTCAAACCATTTCTACAGTGACACAGATATAAAGATTTATAATTAATAATTCAAACATTGATCCAACAGCATCAGGTCCAACATGTTTCATTCTGTTGACATTTGTTTTCACCGCAGGTGAATGTTTACAAGACACTCCAACACATTCTCATCATTTACTTTATTTATCTATTTTCCAAAGTGAAACTTTTAGAGAATAAACTTTGTTTTCAATTATTTAAGTATTTTTTTATAGAATATTATTTTGTCAATTTCTAAAGTGAAACCTTTAGAGAATTAAGACACTTCTGGAAAGTGGGAAACATTTCCGCCGATGGCGACGTGTCGTCGTGTCGCTCAGCGAAGAGGACGCCGGGAGGAAAGTCTTCTTCCTGCCCGGCGCCTCCTCCTCAGCACCGCTTCTTCTCCTGCTGCGCGTGCTTCAACGTGCGGCGCATGCGCTCTGCGGGGACCGCAGGACGCACGGCTCGCATCTCCTCCCTCTCCAAACCTCATCCGCACAAAGAATGAGGGCCGATGTGTCGCTCTCGTGGCATACCTGACCTCATTCACAGAAAGAATGAGAGTCATCTTGGCATGGACGGGACGAGAGGCGACGGCTCGCGGGCCGGATGTGGGCCCCTCCGGGGGCCCGGCGCCGTGCTGCCGGGGCGGGAATCCTCCTCAGGAGGATCCATGAGCAGAAACGGGCTCTTCCTCTTCATCGAGGACGAGTGTTTCCAAAACAACAAGAAGCTTTGCAGCATCTCGAGTGCACGAGAGGAGCTGAGGGCCCCGCTCAGCGCTCGGGGAGGAGGATCTCAGGAACCCAGTCGTTCAGACTGCGGCTCTCCTCGCAGAACAGGTGCAGCTTCTGCAGAGCCGGGTCCTCCCAAGACCCGTCAGCCGGGTTCTGTTCACACAGGAGGAGAGAGGGAGAGGCGTGAGACACGGCTTGACAACCAAACAGAAAGAAAAGAAGACGTCACATACACTTGTGACGTCATGCGTCCCCCTCTCTCCCCTCGCTCCGGGAGCTCCACGTACCGTAATGAGGACGCAGTGGGCGTCTTCCAGCGGCGCCGCCTTGGCGCCCACGATCTCGGCCAGACGCTGCATGTCGCTCACTCTCGCGATGCTGATGTCGTTGTCGAAGCAGAAGGACTGGATGAGCGTGAAGTGGATCTGCAGCGCGATGTCGCACTGGAACTCCTCGTCCATGGCCAGGACGCAGAAGGACACGCTGTCCGGGTCCCTGAGGGGCGAGGAAGAGGAACAAGATCGTGAGATTTCATCCAATACATGATCAACACATCTGGTGATCGATAAACACGCAGCGGGCTATACATCCAAACATCTTCAGGAGGTTTGATACTTACAGGTTCATAACTTTTGCGCACTCGTAGACGCCGACGGTGATGTTGTCCTGAGCCGACACCAGGACCTCCTCCAGGGCTTTGCCGGTGCACTGAGCGCGCTCGGCGGGTTTCTGGATCAGAACTTCCTCAAAAGTCATGATGAAGATGAAGAGGTTGAAGATATTCCGCAAAAAGAGAGAGCGAGAGGGGAGAGTTGCTTTAAATTCAGAGAGAGTTAATCCCGAGCAGAGAGAGGAGTGCGGTGCGGCCCGCAGCCTCCCGGCTTTATACCCCGCAGCTCGTGAGGCGCAGTGAAAGCGCCGCGCCCTGATTGGCTGACGCTGAATGGGGTGTGTTGGTATGATAATGCCCCTTTTGTCACGCTCCGCGCGGCTCGTGGCAGATTGATGGGGGTCATCGAGCCGCGCACGCGCCCCCCCCCTCTCCCCCCTCCTCTCCTCCTCATGAGGGCTGCAGCCTGAAACTAAAAATAGCTTCATTAAAATAATAAAAGTTTGCAGCACTTTCTTTTTTTGGGGGTGTTGTTGGTGCAAATAAGAGTCAAATAAAAACCAGCAGCATGTGATTCCTGTTCGAGATGACGCTGAACATCATTTATCTGTTTAAAAGCATTCACCAAAAGATTTATATATATATATATATAAATATAAATATATATATATATATAAAGTGCTGAGTCATGAAACGTAAACACGCATCATAGACCGTGTTCACGTCTCCTTTCAAAACATTAAACATGAACCATGAAAAACACTTTAAAAACTCAAACCTTAAACTGTCAGGACAGGTTTTTGCATTAAAAAAAAGTGTTTGGGTGATATTTGCAGAAGCAACATGGAGAAAGTGTGACCCCCCCCCCCCCACGCCCCCCTCCAGCAGAGAGAAAGGGCAGGTGGATGATGCCATCTGTGGACTAGAGGGCTGCCCATAAAAAACGGCCCCATTGTGCGCACAGAAGCCCCTCTATCTATTATCTCGCCCCCTCCCCCCTTTCTCTCTCCATACAAATGCAAATGTGCAGCGCGTGCCAGAACGATGTGCGTGCTGCGCAATCTGCGCGCTGCTGACCACGCGCAGGCCGTCAGCTGTCCACAAAATCCCTGCTCGGTTTAAAAAAATTGTATTTACTCTAGGGATTCCTGCGGCCACGCGCGCCCTGAACTTATTGCGCGTTCAGTTTAAAGCACTTTTGTTATTTGGGGCGTATAAACCAGGTCTGACCACTCTGTGCACTCAGAACGGAACAAGTTGTACTAATATAATTTTTTACATTGATTATTTATTGTAAATATCCCCCACAATGCCCTATATAAACTTGTTTTTGACAACCTTCTGTTCATTTCGTGTTTTACGCACGGCTCTAACTCGTGTTTTACCCACGGCTCTAACTCCTCTGCAGGATGCAGCTCTCCAATCAGCTCGTGCTTTTTCTTTTTTAGGGGTCCTTTTGCTTTTTTAAATGATTATGCATGCAACAAAAAAGCTGCATAGTAATTTAATTTAAGAAGCATCAAGTCAGGCCTGCTGCCACCGCTGCGTAAAGAGGAGGAGGGGTGGGGGGGGGGGGGCTGTGCAGGGAGACACAGGTTGGCGGTGATTGATTCAGCGCTATTGTTCTGCGGGAGGCAGAGCGGCAGATGGAGAATTGTCGCTATGGAGGGACCCTCCCCCCCTCCCCCCTCCCTCTCCTAAACCCGAGGTCAACCCCGTCCCCGGGGGTGCGCCGTTCTTTTGTCCACACAAGTCTCCACATTCTCTGTTGTCTGAGTTTTGATTACATTTGAATGCCGAAAAAACGAAAGAAAGAGAGAGTCGAGAGTTTACGTGGTGTAAAAGTTCCACTATGAATATTCGTGTTATCTCCAAAACATGACGTGGAGATCTCTTTTCTTCCAGGTGGAGCTGTAAACACGAGAATGCATCAACGTGTGTTTTGTCAATCAACCCAAAATAAGTGTTACGACTGCAGCCACAACACGGGCTGTTTATTCATCTCTCCTTCCAGTCCGCCATCAACATGGCGGTGCTCACATTTACATGCGGGCCGTGAACCGGCTCCGCTGTGTCCGCCGAGACTCTCAGATAGTTTTAGAGGAAGGGTCGACGCGCATGTCCACGGGGCATGGGGCGCGTGCAAATCGATACCGACCTATTGTTGCTCGAGCACATCTGCCAGACGGGAGGGAGCCCCCCCCCGGCAGCGCGCAACAGGTGTTGGTGGTCTAAGCTCCTTTTCTGGGGACCTGAGGGCGACTTAAAGCTGCAGGAGGAGATGTTCAGGCTGCACATATAGACCACGTGGTTATCAGGGACAGAGGAGAAAAGTTGAGTCGATGCATGGCAGAAATATTTTTAAAATTGTTTTCTTCCATTTATTAGATACGTGCTCAACCAGCACGACTTAGTGAGTGTTATAAGTTTAATATCATATATTTAGAGCGGATACAAACCGTCCATCACGCCCAGCAGGTGCTGTCTGACTTCCTTTTGTCCACTCCCCCCCCCCCCTCCCCCGGGGGACAGATGGTATCTCTCTGGTTTCTATGGAGAGCGACGCAGACACACAGATGAAGCGCGCAGGCATCTCCAGATGCCACGCGCCTCCATTGAGCCCTGCGCGCGCGGCTTCATGCATGCAAAGCAGCGGCGCGTGCCACTGCCCGACAACAAACATCGATAAACAACAATAACAACACTAGTGCATTGCATTGATACTGGCAGTGATAATCATGTCTGACATCCAATGCAATATATATTAAAGTTGCATTATGACCCTGAACACAACCAAACTGTTATCAACGGGCCCAAACTTTCATAATGTTATTTTTATGCTTTTATAATCTGGAGAAAAATTCTCTGCACACACACACACACACACACACACACACACACACACACACACACACACACACACACACACACACACACACACACACACAGAACACACACTCACACACACAGAACACACACACACACACATGGTTTTTACCAAAGTTTCCAAACTTCTAGGCAACCATGTTGTGTATGCATGTAGTTATATACATTATGAATGTGTTTTTATAGTTTATGCACGATGGAAACATTCAGAGACAAAATGTCACACATTTAACTTTAAAGATGAGGGAAGAAAAGGCAGAAAACAATTAATGTGACATCCAGACTTTTATTGTGGAGGTTTTACAGAAAAAAGACACAATGCATTTGACAAAGACAAATAAATACATATAGGGTTAGGGTTAGGGTTATTATATATTTATATGTATATATATTTATATATATATACATATATATACATATATTAATATTAATAAAAATATATTAATATAGTTATATATAAATATATATTTTAAAAATATATATATATATATTTATATATTATATATTTATATGTATATATATGCATATATATTTATATATACATATATATATATATAAATATAAATATATAAATATATAAATATAAATATATACATATAGTTATATAGTTATATATATATCTCGTCATTAATACAACGCGAAACCCTCAGAATGTGTTACATTTTGTGCTTCAGGGCCATTTCTGTGTATTTTCAAGCGTTGCGGTCACCTTTGAAGATGTATTTCCATTCCAGTCGCTCGTCTTTTATCCAGGAACACACCAAACAGCAGACTCGTCACACTGAACATCAAATCTGCAGAAATATTGGAAATTAATGGAAAATCAATGGCCGTCTGGAAAATGCCCCAAACATGACATTAAAAACCATCCACATGCCATCGTTTGCTCAACAATCAGCTGTGGTGTGTAAAGTGTGTCGGAGATCCTCCTGGATCCTTGACGGGGATCTTTGGTTTCTTGTAGTTCTTCCAGAACTTCAAGCACCGTCTGTTCTCCCTGTGTGGCTCCATTATTCCTGTGAAGGTCACAGAGTTTCTACATCAGATCCTTTCAGCTGAAACTTCCCCCGACTTTCTACTAAGACCTTTTCTATAGGCACACGTCCCTGAGGGTGGGGCGGGGTGGGGGGGGGGGTCATTGTGCCCCCAAAACGGCCAATCGGAGAGGCAGCGCGTGCCGGGGTCTGAGGTATATAAATGCTGGCAGCAGTGTTGGAGGAACCACAAACCCTCTCCTCCAGACCTCCAGACCACATCCACAGAACCCACAGCCTCCAGCATGCAGTCCACCGGGAAGTCCCTGAAGGCAGCGCTGCAGCTCGCCCGGAGCGAGGAGCGCCTCACCGCCGGCGTCTACGAGAGTGCCAAGATCATGACCGAGTGAGTACACCACCGAGATGTGGCCGAGCATCTGGAACCGAAAAGGGTTCTTCAGAGAGATGCCACAGAAGAACCTTTTCTGGTTCCACAAAGAACCTTTCAATCCAGGTTTCTGTAAAGAACCATTTCCTTGAAGAGTTTTTCAAAGAACCCTTAAAGGTGTCTCCAAGAACCTTTAAAACATGGTTCTTTAAGGCACCATTTCTGGTCACACAAGGAACCTTTCAAACCAGGGTTCTTTAAAGAACCATTTCCCAAAAGAGATCTTCAAATGACCAGAAATGGTGCCTCAAACGAAAAAATGGTTCTTCAGTCGAACCACACAGCCTTTTAAAGAAGCGTTATTGTTCTGCGTGTGATGGCCGTGCTAACGTGTGACCTTTCCCCGCGACCTTCCCTCGCCCCTCAGGGACCCGGACAGCGTGTCCTTCTGCGTCCTGGCCATGGACGAGGAGTTCCAGTGCGACATCGCGCTGCAGATCCACTTCACGCTCATCCAGTCCTTCTGCTTCGACAACGACATCAGCATCGCGAGAGTGAGCGACATGCAGCGTCTGGCCCAGATCGTGGGCGCCAAGGCGGCGCCGCTGGAAGACGCCCACTGCGTC
>NC_079402.1:2625406-2710406 GCF_029220125.1 Pseudoliparis swirei | reverse complement strand
CTGCCCCCCCCCCCACACACACACAAAACAAAACAAAAGCCAACACTTCTCCACCCTGATCAATGGGCACAAAGAGCAGAGAAACGACAGGAGGGTGGGGGGTGATGGTGGGTGGGGGGGGGCACAAAGGTGAGCCGAGGCCCCGAGACCTCCGGCCCCCTCTCCTCTTCCTTTGTGAACGGAGAAAGGGAAAAAAAAAAAAAGTGTCGGGAGCAGCTGCTGCTGCAGCACGGGACACTGGAGACGAGCCCCTTTCACCAGGGACAACGCAGTCTGGGGCTGTGTGTGTGTGTGTGTGTGTGTGTGTGTGTGTGTGTGTGAGAGGGGGGGGGGGCTGTATACAAAACGAAAGGCACACTTTGCCTGATCAACGCAGGGATGACTCCCCATTCATCTTGTGTGGGGGGGGGGGGGGGGGGGGTCTTAAAGTGAAGGAGGAAAAACCTTTTAAAGTTGAGTCACATCAGTCACAGCACAAAGGAGAGCCAGAGGCCGGCCATATGGAAGGTCCAGCCGACAGCCAATAGGAGGCCGAGCCTTGCAGACTTTCTCTACCCAGCGACACATCTCTGGTTTGTGATTGGCTGTAGAAGTGTGTGTGTGTGTGTGTTGTCATTAAGAAAAGTGTCTCAATTAGCCAGATAGGTGGGAGGGTGGGGACACTTTATCACTCTGTAAGCTTCTTATTCTGTTCAAAGCAATTTGTACATCACTTAAAAAAAAGAAAGGAAATTAAATCATGAATTAATTAATGACTAAGTGGAATAAACCAGTTGTAATCTTCCATCTCTGGATGTTTCTTCGAGTCCACCCAAAGATTTTTAACATAACAACGACTGAATGGAATAAACCAGTGATAAGAAATGCATCTAGCAAGATTAATATCAAACTCCAAGATTAATAAGTACCAACATGTACAGTTATTCTTCAAGTTAAGGTAAAGGAGGTATTATTGGCAAAATATCCTCAAATACGTGTTTATATTGTGATCACGTGATCAGGGTCAGACCCTCAGGTGATGACTTCCAGCTGGATGAATAGATCATGTTTGTGTAGCTGGTGCGACACCTAGTGGTGGAACAGTGGTACTAGAGGCAGTCATGCTCTTTCTAACGGCATGGCTCAATTCAGCCTGGTCAACACCGCCACCTAGTGACTATGAGCTGCTATTACACCCTGTAGATGTCCAAAAGAAGAAGAAAACTTAACTTTGTTTCGAAGAACCACTGTTGGTTGAACCTTAGATATTCAAATAACCTAATAAGGTGTCTCAAAGAACCTTTGAAACATGGTTCTTTAAGGCACCATTTCTGGTTCTACGAACACCTTTGAAATCAGGGTTCTTTAAAGATCCATTTCCTTAAATAGTTCTCCAAAGAACCTATAAAATGTGTCTCAAAGAACCTTTAAAAATGGTTCTTTAAGGCACCATTTATAGTTCCACAAAAAACCTTTCAAACCACTTTGAGGAACCATTTCTTGAAACAGTTCTTCAAAGAACCTATAAAGGTGTCTCAGAGAACCTTCAAACATGGTTCTGCTGAGCTCCGGTGACGGATGGGGCATCTGCAGAGTAATTGCATATTTTTTTAAGTCTCTCCGATGAATGAACCTCGGCGCGATTCGTCATCATAGAACCGAATCTCAGGCCGCCGCCGCCGCCTCGCGGTGAGGAATGCCGCTCGCCGCTCGTTTGCACAGCTGCAGGTCGGGTTCATAAATTATGGAGGAAAGACAACACACACACATTAGAGCAGCTCTTCCTCCCCGAGGTAAGCCTCTTCTTCCCCGCGTGTCGTCCAGTATCTCTTGATTTATACGGCGTGTAATCTCACGGGGCGGAGCCTCTCCGGAGGGAAGAATCATCTGAATATTCATACACTCTGTCATATTCATTGTGTTGTTACTGTGTTTTAATTTGTGTGTAATGATTCCTTCTGGTCACATGACGTCTAGTGTTCTGTCCATCCTGGGGAGGGATCCTCCTCTGTTGGTCTCCTGAATGGTTGTTTGGGAGTTTATCCTAGGAGAGAGGTGCTCAGTGTGTCCTAGAGGAGATAGGAGCTCAGTGTATCCTAGAGGAGATAGGAGCTCAGTGTATCCTAGAGGAGATAGGTGTTCAGTGTATCCTAGAGGAGATAGGAGCTCAGTGTATCCTAGAGGAGAGAGGTGCTCAGTGTATCCGAGAGGAGATAGGAGCTCAGTGTATCCGAGAGGAGATATGAGCTCAGTGTATCCTAGAGGAGAGAGGTGCTCAGTGTATCCGAGAGGAGATAGGAGCTCAGTGTATCCTAGAGGAGATATGAGCTCAGTGTATCCGCGAGGAGATAGGAGCTCAGTGTATCCTAGAGGAGATAGGTGTTCAGTGTATCCTAGAGGAGAGAGGTGCTCAGTGTATCCTAGAGGAGATAGGAGCTCAGTGTATCCTAGAGGAGATATGAGCTCAGTGTATCCGCGAGGAGAGAGGTGCTCAGTGTATCCTAGAGGAGAGAGGTGCTCAGTGTATCCGAGAGGAGATAGGAGCTCAGTGTATCCTAGAGGAGATAGGTGTTCAGTGTATCCTAGAGGAGATAGGAGCTCAGTGTATCCTAGAGGAGAGAGGTGCTCAGTGTATCCGAGAGGAGATAGGAGCTCAGTGTATCCGAGAGGAGATATGAGCTCAGTGTATCCTAGAGGAGAGAGGTGCTCAGTGTATCCGAGAGGAGATAGGAGCTCAGTGTATCCTAGAGGAGATAGGAGCTCAGTGTATCCTAGAGGAGATATGAGCTCAGTGTATCCTAGAGGAGAGAGGTGCTCAGTGTATCCTAGAGGAGATAGGAGCTCAGTGTATCCTAGAGGAGAGGTGCTCAGTGTATCCTAGAGGAGAGAGGTGTTCAGTGTATCATAGAGGAGATAGGAGCTCAGTGTATCCTAGAGGAGAGAGGTGCTCAGTGTATCCTAGAGGAGAGAGGAGCTCAGTGTGTCCTAGAGGAGAGAGGTGCTCAGTGTATCCTAGAGGAGATAGGTGCTCAGTGTATCCTAGAGGAGAGAGGTGCTCAGTGTATCCTAGAGGAGATAGGTACTCAGTGTATCCTAGAGGTGAGAGGAGCTCAGTGTGTCCTAGAGGAGAGAGGAGCTTACTGTATCCTAGAGGAGAGAGGAGCTCAGTGTATCCTAAGCGTCCCCCATCAGCCTCTCAGCCTATAGCAGCATCTCTAGGTCTGGACCAGGTGAACCTGGTTCAGGTGTAACTATCAGACCATCAAGAGGAAAGTCTTCGGTCTCCATGAGGGGGCGGAGCCTCCGGGACTGAAGGAGGAGCTGGTTCCATAAAAGAGGAGGAGCTTGATACCTGAAGGCTCTGCCTCCATCCGACTAGAAAGAGATATGAAGAGGCAAAAGATTTAAAAAACAGAGTTATTAGCGAATGTATCTCCGCATCCTCACATTCAGGTTTCACACTCGGATCGTTTCTTGAGAAGCCGCGTGGGCGTCATGCTCTGCTCAAGGGCCAAAGGCAGCCCGACAGCGAGACTAATTATCCTAAAGAACGCGTTGAAAGTGTTTAAAACGTTGGAATCTCTGCGCCTCGGACGTCTGGCGGAGAGGGAGTCCGATGTGTCGCCGCTGTGAGGAGTATCCTCGGGGAGAGTCGTCAGACAGATCTTGGCGATAAATCTGCATCCGACATATTGGCACAAAACCCTCCGCTGTGTGTTTGTGAATTGATGTGTGTGTGTGTGTGTGTGTGTGTGTGAGGCTCTAATGTCTCTCTCCAGGCTCTCCTAACGACTCCTCATCGTCGCTCCGAGCAGGAGACGGATCACCGCCGCCGCCGCTCACCGTCTGATGACTTCGTCCAATTAGATGGCAGAAGCTGCTCACGCTCGCCCGCCGCTCAGGGTGACAAATATGACAATTACCCAGAGCACCCGGCGCTGATTACCCAGAGCACCCGGCGCTGCTGTTCATTCCTTATTAGAGAATCAGTCAGGACTCGGGCCGCGGGGCCCCGAGGCGCCCGGCGGCCCGAGGTGGTTCTGGTGTTTTGAAGAGGACTTGAAGGAGCTCGTTGCTGTTGGGTAAAAATGAACTCTCTTACTTAATACTAATACTTTGACCATTGAGTCCACAAGAAGAAGACGCTCCATCAGTTGGTTAGTCAGGATATTTAGCATATGCCAGCATAGAAAAACAAGTAATTAGTTGTTCAACTGATTACTTGTTTATAGACTATATTATATATGATATACAGTATATATATATGTATATTATATATATTATATACATATATTATATACATGTATATATATAATATACGTATATATATTATATATAATATACTGTATATATTATATATAAATATATTATATAATATATATATATATATACGTTTAGAATATATACGTATATATATTATATATATATATTTTATTTTTATATAATATATACATATATTATATATATATGATTTATATAATATTATTTTCACACAGATTTATTCAATGTTAAGATTTAGAATAAAACACACACAACCCTGTGATTTAAAAAGGCATGAATATAACAATAACACTTGAGTTTGATTGTTCATATTGGCTCAGATCTGAGTGGGATTATAAGAACAAATAAATATATGTGTGTTCATATTTCAGACCATTAAACAATCCTTAAATGATACTTAATGCTGGCGGTCTCAGTGAAGGATGTCCTGTGGTCGTGTGTAACGAGAGTTTAAATACACACATGTAGTCCAGGTCTCTGAGGTGTAAGACTGCTGCCACCATGATAACAACTGAAAAGCCACAAAACTCACAGAACAGCAAAGTATTTCTGCCATTTTCATAATGACGTCTGGCAGGAAGTTGATTTTTCCATCGCAGTCGAGGGTCTCGGAGTCCGGCTCGGTCGGCACGCGAAGAATCTCTGGACTGGAAAACGTTTTCCTCATTTTACACCAACGGACGACAATATCTCCCACGGGGCCCGACGCCCCGCGAGACCAAACACGTGGCGCGACACACGGGACCAGCTGCCCTCGGCGAGCCGGGAGGCGGATCAACAACTCCACGTGTGGTCCTTTAGAAACGGACCCACACAGAACCTTCAAACCAGGTTCTCTAAAGAACCATTTCCTTAAAAAGTTCCTCAAATAACCTATAAAGGTGTTTAAAGAACCTTCAAAATGATAATGTGGAGCGATAAAACACACACATACACACACACACACACACACACACACACACACACACACACACACACACACACACACACACACAGACACACACACAGACACATAAACACACACACAGACACACACACAGACACACACACAGACACACACACACACAGACACACACACAGACACATAAACACACACACACACCCACACAGACACACACACACACACACAGACACACACACACACTGACACAGACCCCCCGCCCACACAGACACACACACACAGACCCCCCCCCCACATACAGACACACACACACACAGACACACACACACACACACACACACACACACACACACACACAGACACCCCACACACACCTCCACAGACACACACTCCCATACACACAAACACACACACACACAGACATACACAGACACACACAGACACCTCCGCACACACACACACACACTGATGTGGTGTTGTGTAGTCACACCGTTGAGTGTTGAAGACGTAAACTCCTCCACGGCGTCGTCCTCACAGCGTCGAGTGCGGCTCCGATTAAAACTTACATTTATTTTGTATGTGCCGCTTTCACTTTTATTATTTACTCTTGACGTGACAAACAGTTGTGAGGAACAACGGCCGACTGGCGTTCCACTCTCGCATCCTCCTCTGGGATATAGTGCAGGATGCACTACCAGGGTTCTCCTGCAGGGGTCGCTATCGAAGTCGGCTTTTCTCTGTATATCCAGATTAAAAGTTCAAATCTACGGAGTGTAATATTTTTCCCGTTCTCTTCTAACCTTCCTCGTGTTTATCGTCCTTTGATTCGTCGTTTATGTGAAAACATCTTTTTCCCATCAGCTGACGCTCTCGACCGGCGTTCACACGGACACACGATGGTTCTCCTCTCAGGAGTTCTGCCCTTTCCCGAGGAACCGGAGCGCCTCCCCCGCGCTCAGAGGGACGACCGATACCCGATCCGTTAGAGGCCTCGGAGAACCTCGGAGAACTGCTGGGTGGATAAACAGCGGCACGGCGGATCACGGGAGGAACATGTTTTCAGTTAGTCCTCAAAGGGACGAAGTGGACACCGGAGAACCTCCACGGGCCGGAGAACCTCCACGGGCCGGAGAACCTCCACGGGCCGGAGAACGTCGATGTCGGTCGGAGCCGATCGGGAGGAAAGGTTGAAGGGTGAGAGGGTTAAAGGAACCCCACCGATGAGAACGGCACACAGAACCATGAAGGTACCATCTGGAACTGAAATGGTTCTTCCATGGTGATGCGATAGAAGAACCATTTCCGGTTCCACAAAGAACCTTTCAAACCAGGGTTCTTTAAAGAACCATTTCCTGAAAGAGTTCTTTAAAGAACCTATAAAGGTGTCTCAAAGAACCTTAAAAAGGGTTCTTTAAGGCACCATACCTGGTTCCACAAAGAACCTTTCAAACCAGGGTTCTTTAAAGAACCATTTCATTAAAGAGTTTTTCATAGAACCTATAAAGGTGTCTTAAAGAACCTTCAAAAAAGGGTTCTTTATGGCACCATTTCTGGTTCCACAAAAAAACTTTCAAACCAGGGTTCTCTATAGAACCATTTTCTTAACAAGTTCTTCAAATAACCTATAAAGGGTTCTCAAAGAACCTTCAAAAAAGGGTTCTTTAAGGCACTATTTCTGGTTCCACACAGAACCTTTTAAACCAGGGTTCTTTAAAGAACCATTTACTTAAGGAGTTCTTCAAAGAACCTATAAATGGTTCTCCAGGAGGTGATGGTTCTTCGCAGAACCACAAAGCCTTTTAAAGAACCATTGAAGAACCTTTACTTTCTGTGTCTCGGAGCATTACAACATGGCCGCCGTGTTTGCCTCCTGCGGTGGCGGCCGCGGCGCTAACACTTAGCGTGACGTTTATTTGAAAGGCTCGTCACCCGGCGTTGACCTCTGACCCCTAAACAGCTGCTTTTAAACAACGGCTTCGCTTTAGCACTTCTCTTTTTATCGGGGAGAACAAGCCTTCCTTTTCATTCTCTATCGCCGACGCAGCAGGAGGGGAGTTTATTTTGAAAAGGAAAAACATCTCCGCAATGACTTTGACCTTTGACCCCCTCCGCCGAGTTCAGATTAAATAAAGTGGCGGTGGGTCGTATCAAAAAAGGCCAGCGGGGCCATCGGGAGTGCGTCATTGTGTCGGTGGGAAAGAAATGCGGAGCGGGTGGAAGTGAGAAGTGATGAGGGGTCACGGCGGGGTCGTGACACGAGGAGCTGGGGGGGGGGGGGATTGAGTGAGAGGGCCCCCGGGGGTCCGAGCCTCCTCGAGCAAACACAGTATTTCATCCGAGCGCCCCGAAGACCCCCAAGACGCGTCTACGTCCAACATGTGGACATCCAGACGAGTCACGTCGCTCGTCGCCATGGAAACGTCCAACGGCAGTCCGAGAAGAGACGTTTTTCTTCTCGGGAAAACCAAAAGCGAACATCTGCAGCGCTCCTGGAGGACCGAGGAACACAGATTATTCTCCTGGAGGACCGAGGAACACAGATTATTCTCCTGGAGGACCGAGGAACACAGATTATGCTCAGCAACAAACCAACGAGGACCTTTCTCTCTCCAGCGATGACACTTTTAGAAGTTAGAACGTGGAGCTCCGACCTTCCTTTGGAGCGTCGGTGCTCATAAAACGGACAACATGTCAACCACTCTTACCGGGACCGGTTCTGGACTCGTGGTGAACTCACTGTTGACGGACCGGGCCGAGGTCGGTCCGTCCCCAGAGCTGCTCGGATCTTGGATGGATCGCCATGACGGTCGCTATCGACATTCATGGTTCCCAGAAGATGAACCCAAATGACTTTGATGATGGCGTTCCTGACTCATCTCTCCACTTTGAAGAACTCTTTAAGGAAACGGTTCTTTAGAGAACCGTGTTTTGAAAGGTTCTTTGAGGAACCATAAATGGTGCCTTAAAGAACCATCTTTTGAAGGTTCTATGAGACACCTTTATAGGTTCTTTGAAGGTCTGTTTAAGTCCCTGATCAGTCAGGGACGCCATCACAGGAAGTGGAGAGATGAGTCAGGACCGCCAACAGGAAGTGGCGGCATCAGAACTCACGGTGAACTCACATTGGATCTTCCACCGCGATGCCACGCCACACGCCGTGTGTCCCGTTGTGTGTCCCGTTGTGCGTGTTTAAGTTTCGTTGCATTGTGATGACTTCCTCCCCGTGAGGACTTCCTCTCCGTGATGACTTCCTCCCTGTGATGACTTCCTCCCCGTGATGACTTCCTCCCTGTGATGACTTCCTCCCTGTGATGACTTCCTCCCCGTGATGACTTCCTCCCCGTGAGGACTTCCTCCCTGTGATGACTTCCTCCCCGTGATGACTTCCTCCCCGTGATGACTTCCTCCCCGTGATATCTTCCTCCCCGTGAGGACTTCCTCCCCGTGAGGACTTCCTCCCCGTGATGACTTCCTCCCCGTGAGGACTTCCTCCCCGTGATGACTTCCTCCCCGTGATGACTTCCTCCCCGTGATGACTTCCTCCCGTGATGACTTCCTCCCCGTGAGGACTTCCTCCCCGTGATGACTTCCTCCCCGTGATGACTTCCTCCCCGTGATGACTTCCTCCCCGTGATGACTTCCTCCCCGTGATGACTTCCTCCCTGTGATGACTTCCTCCCCGTGATGACTTCCTCTCCGTGATGACTTCCTCCCCGTGATGACTTCCTCCCCATGATGACTTCCTCCCCGTGATGACTTCCTCCCTGTGATGACTTCCTCCCCGTGAGGACTTCCTCCCTGTGATGACTTCCTCCCTGTGATGACTTCCTCCCTGTGATGACTTCCTCCCTGTGATGACTTCCTCTCCGTGATGACTTCCTCCCTGTGATGACTTCCTCCCCGTGATGACTTCCTCTCCGTGATGACTTCCTCCCCGTGATGACTTCCTCCCCGTGATGACTTCCTCCCCGTGATGACTTCCTCCCTGTGATGACTTCCTCCCCGTGATGACTTCCTCTCGCTCCTCCTCACTGCAGGATGCATATGCGATGTGATATGTGAGCGGCGCATGGGAGCGATACATATTGTATATATTCCTTTTCCCTCAGTGTGTTGTTGTGTGAGTCTGAGGTGAATAACTGTGACGGTATGTTTGTGTCTTTGTTACACAAACAACAACAAAAAGGTTTAGAGAGCAAATTTGTTGTTTTTTTAGCAACATTTTCTGTTGGAGAGCAACATATTTTAGTTTTGCAGCAACCAATTCTCTTTTCATCAGCAAAACTATAGAAATAATTTACTTACAAACGAGAAATGTGCTTTTTTATTTGTTTGTTTGCGTAACAAAGACACAAATCTCCTTCATAAACAGCTCGTGGACTTGATGCCAGACGTGGAAACGTCACTTTAAACCGTGCTCACGCGTGTCAGCATATCATATATAAATATATATATATATATAATACTCTTCAAACTTTTTCAAAATGACACCTTCCACGCTTTTAATGCTCTTCAGGCTAATTTGCATATGGTAAATTTCAAGATCAAAAACTTTAACAGTTTATTTTCAAGATGTTCTCATGGTATGTTTTCTAAAATGTAGGTTATACTTTTACAAGTCGGGATTCACAATAACACGAGCATCACCTCAGCACTGGAAAATCCAAATGTTTTGAAAGTGAAAAGTGATGTTTGAAAGACATTATTATTGTTTTTACTATTATTATTACACTGGTGTTTGCCAGCTGCCTTTTAGAGATACATTCATACAAACAATTTTATGATTTTCCTTTATTCTAGGAAACAGCATTTGTGCTTTAATATCTGAGGCAAATTTGTAATTTGTGATAATGGACTATACAAAATAAACTGAATTGAATTGAATGAGAATGCGCTTGTTGTTCCTCTCTTGACCAGCAGAGGGCGCCATTCTTCAGTTGGATGTATCGAGTTTATTCTCTGGGTTTGAACACAAGTGTCGATCTTATCTTTGCTTTTTGTCAGCTCTGTGCAACAGCTATGGTACAAATGTCACTGTGTGTGTGTATGTGTGTATGTGTGTGTGTGTGTGTGTGTGTGTGTGTGTGTGTGCTATGTAATCCAAGCTGGTCCGGTCAGAGGGCTGTTTGGCCTTCTGACGCTCTGGAGTAAATATGAAAACAAAGCTTGACGCAGGAAAGCCCTAATTAGTGTGTCACTCTAAACTTACCCCCCCCCCCCCCCCCTTCCTCGCCCGCAGTATTTCCTACCACTGTCAAGAGTTGGTCACAAGTGTCAAATTTAATCTCTTGCAGGGGTCGTCCGAGCCCTGGGGGGAGGGGGGGAGGGGTCAGGGAGAAACCCATCATTTTGACTTTGTTTGTGTGTGATGGATAGAACAGAAAGGGGAGGGGATTGGGCCTTGAAGGAAGCCGCCTGCCACATGCAATGAAACCCCTCTGAGGATCTTCTGCTTCACTTCGGTGGATTGGTTGTTTGCGCGGTCGATCCCGTCGATTAACCGCGAATCGCTCCGACCGTCGGTTTGGATCAGTCACTCCCAACGAGGGGGGGGGGGGGGACTTTATCTATGGGGCTAAGAGGAGACCCAAGATATCGGTCCTGCACACAGACAAATAAAGGTTCTTAAATGGTTCTTTAAAAGGTTTTTTTAATCTACGAAGAACCATCACCTACTGAAGAACCATGTTTTTCATTTGAGGCACCTTTATAGGTTCTTTGAAGAACTAATGAAGAAAATGGTTCTTTAAAGAATCCTGGTTTGAAAGGTCCTTTGTGGAACCAGAAATGGTGCCTTAAAGAACCATTGTTAAGGTTCTTTGAGACACCTTTATAGGTTATTTGAAGAACTCTTTAAGGGGGTAGTTTTTTAAAGAACCCTGGTTTGAAAGTTCCTTTGAAGAACCAGAAATGGTGCCTTAAAGAACCATCTTTTAAGGTTCTTTGAGGTACCTTTATAGGTTCTTTGAAGAATATTTTTAAGGAAATGGTTCTTGAAGGAACCCTTTACCTGCATCCACCATCTTGCGGCTTCATTGGAATCCGTCGCTGTGAGTTTGTGGAGAAGACGAGCGACACCTCCACGCCTCTTCAGATGAAGATCCTCTCGTGGGAGGATCGCCCCACGAGAAACAAAATGGTTCCCAGCCTCTCGGCCCCCCCAGCGAAGAACAACAAGGGTCCGCCTCGTGGAACAGAGCGAGTCTGTTTCCGGGGGTCGCGGTTAAGTGGCGAGGTGAGAGGTTCACGGCCCCGATGCCCCTCGGCCCCCC
Organism: Pseudoliparis swirei; assembly: GCF_029220125.1. Classification (NCBI taxonomy): domain Eukaryota; kingdom Metazoa; phylum Chordata; class Actinopteri; order Perciformes; family Liparidae; genus Pseudoliparis; species Pseudoliparis swirei. The sequence continues at coordinate 2,698,973 of NC_079402.1, read as the reverse complement.
CCCGGTGTCAGGGGGCCGAGGGGCGGGGCGCCGGCCAATCAATGGGGGACGCGGGTTTAGACCACAAACACGGGTGACCCCCCCCCCCCTCGTCACATGGACTTCATTAGACGAGTGTTTATGTTCGCCAATTAATCTCTTACCTACCCTTGAGTCGGCAAATCCCTTTGGACACGAGCGGTCAGACTCCCTCCTGAGGGAGGGATGCGCCAGGAGAACAAAATGAAATATCAAAACACAAAACTATTGATGTGCCGTAAACAATAGTGGACTCATGAAGAGACGTTCCAAAAACTATTTGGTTTACGTCAAAACTATTATTATAATCTCTTATAATAAACAACGTTGTGCTTCTTTTCTTTAACCTTTTAAGAAACAATCTATTTGTGTAGGGTTAGCATCGAGCTAACGGGATGCTAACGGGACGCTAACGGGACGCTAGTGGGCTGACTCCTGACGAAATGATGATTATGATATTTTTGAAGGTTCTTTGAGACACCTTTAAAAGTTCTTTGAAGAACCCTTTAAGGAAATGGTTCTTTAAAGAACCCTGGTTTGAAAGGTTCTTTATGGAACCAGAAAATGTGCCTTGAAGAACCATGTTTTAAGGTTCTTTGAGACACCTTTTTAGGTTCTTTGAAGAACTCTTTAAGGAAATGGTTCTTTAGAGAACCCTGGTTTGAAAGGTTCTTAGTGGAACCAGAAATGGCATCACTCTGAAGAACCCTTTTCGGTCCCAGATGCTCCTTCATGATTCTGTGTGTAGCTCCTCCCATCAGTGTGTGAACGAGCCAATGGCGCGATGTCCATATCCATCTCAATCATCTCTGCTAACTCATCACTTTATGTTCTGAAAATAACCAACAAATAAAACAACAACTTCCATTTATTTTTAAAAGTGAGAAACCTCAAAAATAAAGTGGAACAAAAAGAAACCAACAAGAACCAAAACATGACCCTAGATTAAAATGAAACCGATACCAACCAATACTTTTGTTGAGGATGAACTCAACTATAATAATAGTTCCACTTCTGGAGAACCCAAAAGACAGAATTTGTTTCCCTCTTTCCACATTTTCACCTCACAGGTTTCATTTTCCTGTGAATTCTGCCCAATGTGCAGAAAGCCAACTGCTGATAATCAATGTTCTCCCGTCTTATTTATGCAATCCAATACACGGAGAGAGAGAGAGAGAGAGAGAGAGAGAGAGGCCCGCGGCCCTCGGGGTGCGTATCAGTAATCGTCTGGAATAACTTCCAATTAATGAGCCAGATGGTATTTTCTCAGTGACACCTGGGATGTCCGCTCAGCAGCCAGAATACATTCCAGTCAGAGTAATATTTCAGAAAGTCTTCTCCTCTACATCCCTCTCTTCTCTTTCTCTGCTTATAGTTGTAATAAATATCCTTTTGCACTTCTCCAATAGAGCACGTCTGGTTTCTGAGGCTGTTTCTAGTCTTTGGTAAGAAGACATCACACGCCTGCAGACGACTTCCAGGGAACGGAAAACCCTCAAAGGCCTGAGAGCGTCGGCTTCAAATACAACATGGAAGACCTGCAGGGTCACAACGTGGCAATGCTTATTAACTTATGGGGTTTTCTGTTTGTAACTATGTGTTTCTTATGTCTATAACTAAGTGTTTTTTTGTTTGTAACTTTGTGTTCATAACTATGTGTTTCTTATGTTTTTGGTTTATAACTATGTATTTTTTTATTTTTATAACTGTTTTTTAAATTTGTAACTATGTGTTTTTTGTTTGTAACTATATGTTTATTATGTCTCTTTGTTTGTAACTGTGTTTCTTGTGTTTTTTTGTTTAAAACTTTGTGTTTCTTGTGGGTTTTTTTAATAACAATGTGTCTCTTATGTTTTTCGTTTATAACTATGTGTTTTTCTGTTTGTACCTATGTGTTTATTGTGTTTATTTGTTTTTAACTATATGTTTATTATGTCTCTTTGTTTGTAACTTTGTGTTTCTTGTGTTTTTGTTTAAAACTTTGTGTTTATTGTGTTTATTTGTTTGTAACTTTGTGTTTCTTGTGGGTTTTTTAAAATAACAATGTGTCTCTTATGTTTTTCGTTTATAACTATGTGTTTTTCTGTTTGTACCTATGTGTTTATTGTGTTTATTTGTTTTTAACTATGTGTTTTTTTGTTTGTAACTTTGTGTTTCTTGTGTTTATTTGTTAATAACTTTGTGTTTCTTATGTTTTTCGTTTATAACTATGTGTTTTTTCGTTTATAACTGTGTTTTTTTGTTTGTAACTTTGGGTTTCTTGTGTTTCTTTGTAACTTACTCGAGGCAGTACTGTATCATCAATAATGTCCGCTTCAAGGGGTTGCCTAGCAACACCCTTGAAGCGGACATTATTGTCGATACAGTACTGCGTCTCGTACCTTATTTCTTGAATAAGCCGCTCCGGTCGTGTGAGTTCTGACGGAGGTGACCAGGAACGTGACGGAGGTGACCAGGAACGTGACCAGGAACGTGACCAGGAACGTGACGGAGGCCTCCACTCGCCGTGTTCTGTAATTATGAGTGAAACGTTTCCTCCTGAGCGTCGTTAGTTATGAACGAGTCTCCGATGAGCCGTTGGGAGTCACGCAGTTCGGAGGGGAAAGAGTTTCGTGCCACGCAGAAATCAAAACTTTCAAAATATAAATATGAGTTGAGTTACGACTGATTGTTTTGGACGTCGGTGGTTTTATAAAGAAAAACAAAACCAGCATCAGGAGCAATGAAATCAAACATATGGAAAGAGTGGAAAGAAACTTCCATTTAATTTAAGAAGTGAGAAAACTAAAAAATTAACAAATAAGAGGAAAAAAGAGACGAGAACCAAAACATGAGTATGAATTAAAACCTCTCTTTCTCTCACACACACACACTTTCTCTCTCTCTCAGACTCACACATACTCTCTCTCTCTCTCACAATCCCTCACACACTTACAAACACACACACACACACACACACACACATACTCTCTCTCTTTCCCACTCTGACACACTTACAAACACACACACACACACTCACACATACTCACGCTCTCTCTCACACTCTCATACACACACACATACACTCTCTCTCTCTTTCACAATCTCTCACGCATTTACACTTAGACACACACACACACACGCATACAGAATCACTTCAGCACGAGTGTCATGAAACTTCATCCCGGACCAACAAGAGGAGAAGAAGACCGACAGCACTGAGGTCCAGGCCTTCACCCCGTTGACCTCTGACCTCCGACCCCAGCAGTGGAATAAAGGGGAACCCTCGCTGAGACACTGCACTTGTTTTCACACAGGAAGCTCCGCGGGGAGAACATCCGGTCGGTCGGGTCCCGGCCTCTCATTGGTTCTGATTCATTTAACCGTGTTTGAGATATTTAACTTAGCGCTGCGTTAACCTTCCATGAGTTCCACCGCTCCGGCTCCGGCTCCCAAACTCCAACTGCCACGGGATGCCAGCGCTCCACCGTGGTCGCCGGGCGGAGCTTCAGCGTGGGACGCTCGGTTCATCTTCAAAACTCCCGAGGTGAAAATATATCTGCCAAAAGACGACGAGAGAAGCTTTTATCCCGTGACCTCTTGGCTGACCCCGAAGAACCAGAGCGAGGCGGAGGATGATGAACCGCCTGATCGGCATTCAAAAACGGCACTTTGATAAACTGCATCATCATCATCATCATCACCATCATCATCAGTGCAGATTTAAATGACTCCTCCCCGGGCATCGCGAGATGGAAAAGAGGATTTCCGACTGCATAATCCAGTCATCACCGCCGCGGTGAAGTATAATCACCACATTTTCATATTAGATTCAGACGTCTCTACGTTTGCCCCCCCCCCCCCCCCGCCGCGTTACCAAAGTGAAACGCTTGATTACCCAAAAATAAAATAGCGTAATATCGAGTGTTTCCAAAATAAATGAAACTTGGCGACGATGAGTCGACATCATCAAGTGCACAATGGGCGCGCTGCGATGAGACGATCACAATAACAAAATAACAAATAAAGATCATTTATGACGAGTTGGTGGATTATCATACCCCCCCGCCCCCCACCCTCCCTCCCCTCCTTTCCATTTCTCCCATCTCGTAACGATCAAAGCGTCTTCACAAGTTCTTGCTCGTCTTCCCTTTTTATCCCGAAGCACAGCTGCAGGGCCGGAGGAAGGGGGGGGGGGGGGGGGTGGGTGCTCGCCTCCTCCTCCTCCTCCTCCTCCTCCTCCTCCTCCTCCATATGGCCGACATATGCAGCGGCTTATTATTCGCTCATGTGGAGACGGGCGGGGCGACTCTGGGGCGATGTACTCCGTGATGTAATTAGTGGCCTCTCTCTCTCGTCAAGGAAACTAAGAGGCTCCTGTTCCTCTTTGTCACAGCCCCCCCCCTCCCCCCCTGTCCATTAAATCATTATTAGCCGGGCTAAATGCTGCGATGGGGGGGGGGGGGGGGGCACTGAGTTATGGCTGAATATCGGCTGCGTCAGACCGTCCTGTAATTGATGGCTCATGGCTGTGACCTCGGGCAGCCGATCTATAAAGAGCTGGCTTCTGCACTGAGGGGCCTGGAGGAGGACCCCCCCCCCCCACGTGAAAGCCAGAACAGGAACTACATCGATCCCCGTGATGTCATGATGCCGATGTCCACCCCGTGAACACACCCATATCACTTTTCACGAGGTTCATCAGAGTGAACGGAGGCGCTGAGTCACCTGAGATCTGCTTTTTTATGGCTGCTTTTTTATTTATTTTTTGATTGTTGTGCAGCACTTAACATTTATTAGAAGAAACAGTGAACCCTTTGAACCCTCGTTTACTTCACAGGCTTTAGACAATCAGAATAAGGCTGTGGAAGCTTCACGCTGCAGCCTGGTTAAGGGTGCATGAGGGCGACATAAGGCGGCCTAAGACAGCTAGCCCGCCTCTCCCGCCCTCTCAGTCGAGCGCACGGCTACAGTCAGCTGTTAGCTGTGCCAGTAACACGCGTGCAGCCGGATGTGTAGTCGAAGGTCGTAAGTCAACAAGCCGCCAGCGCCAACCACTCCACGTTCGAACGTTTTTTTGTTTCAGCGACACACCGCTGAGAACACCGGTGGCTTTATGCGCCAGGCGTTTGCCGGACACGTATTTTCTTTTGCAGACAGGCGGGTGTATGGCCAGATGTCGTCTTATAATGTGAACTCGTAGACAACTGAGACTTTCTGGGGAAAACCTGATCTGATGAGGAGGCGGCATTCATCCCACGTTGAATGGGAGCAGAGTTGTAGTTTAACCTTCTCTGCTCTTCCATTGAGCAGTTACCCACCCTTGACTTTAGAGTAGAGACTGTGTCTGTCCCAGCCACTTAGCATTTCTTCCCACAGAGATCCACAGAGAATCTGACACAATAGACATAACTTTTGAATTATTTGGTTATGAGTGTACTCGTTGGTCAAAAGTTTCTACATAGATGATGTAACTGATAGTGCTGTGCAGCTAAATTTAAAGCGATTCCTTCTGTATTTGATTCGACACACGTCTCAATACAACAGAGGACTCCTGTCTAAACTTAGTCCGTCCCAGATTGATATAAACCTCAGTGGTAATGACTGAAGAAGCCTGCTCTCCAGAGGTATTGGCTAACTACAGAAAAATTGTTCAGCGTTCATTACTGCCGAGACTGGATTACTGCAACCTTATTTGTGAGCTGTCACTCCTGCTAGCTGCTCTGCACTGGCTCCCAGTAAAAATCAGAATCACTTTTAAAATTCTTCTCTTAACCTACAAAGCCTATATCTTAAGGCTCGATCGTACCATATTGCCCACTAAGAAGCTACGCTCACTAAATGAGCCCCTTGATATGCTGCTATAGGCTTATAGCTGCCGGGGCGTTTAGGATGCACCTGTATATCTCCTCTTTTTTCTCTCATAAGGATGAATTTTCATCTCTCAATCACCGTTACTAACTCTGCTTTCTCCGTCCTTTCACTTTGACTTTCCGTCATGGGATCATCTCCCCCTAGGCAACGCATAATCTATCTGCCTGATGGATCGTCTGGGTGCGTGAATTCCTGCTCATGGCTCCTTCTGTCCTGTTGAGACTCACCCTCCTCCTCCCACCGCCATACCCTTTGTTCATGTGAAGTCTCCGTAAGTGGACGTCTCTGCGAAGTTCTCCCGGAAGTCGCTTTTGACTTTCGTCTCATGGAGATGGGTGACCTATGAGCCAAATCTATCTGCCTGATGGTCTGGATACGTCTGGGTGTCCCTGGCCTGCCACTGACTACGCCACTGTCTGTCCGCCCTCCTCCCTCCCCCTCCCGCCGCCATCCTGATGGATGATGTGGAGGTCAATAAATGGAATATGCCCTAGGAGAGGATCCTCCTCTGTTTGTCTTCTCCAGGTTTTTCCTTTTTCCCCTGAAGGTTATTTGGGAGTTTTTCTGGTCGATGTGAGGTTTTGGGGCAGGGATGTCTATGAATAAGGGTGCATAAGGGGGCCAAAGGGTGCATAAAGGGGCATAAGGGAGCCTAAGGGGGCATAAGGGTGCATAAGGGGGCCAAAGGGTGCATAAGGGTGCACAAGGGGGCATAAGGGTGCCGAAGGGTGCATAAGGGTGCCTAAGGGTGCATAATGGGGCCAAAGGGTGCATAAGGGGGCCGAAGGGTGCATAAAGGGGCATAAGGGGACCAAAGGGTGCCTAAGGGTGCATAAGGGTGCACAAGGGGGCATAAGGGTGCCTAAGGGGGCCTACGGGTGCCTAAGGGTGCATAAGGGGGCCAAAGGGTGCATACGGGTGCATAAGGGTGCATAAGGGTGCATAAAGGGGCATGATGGTACCTAAGGGTGCATAAGGGTGCATAAGGGGGCCTAAGGGTGCATTAGGGGGCCTAAGGGGGTCTAGGGGTGCATAATGGGACCTAAGGGTGCATAAGGGTGCCTCAGAGTTCATAAGGGGGCCTAAGGGTGCATACGGGTGCCTAAGGGGGCCAAAGGGTGCCTAAGGGTGTATACGGGGACCAAAGGGTGCCTAAGGGTGTATACGGGTGCATAAGGGTGTATACGGGGGCCAAAGGGTGCCTAAGGGGTGCATTAGGGGGCCTAAGGGGGTTTAAGGGTGCATAAGGGGGCCTAAGGGTGCATAATGGGGCCAAAGGGTGCATAAGGGGGCCTAAGGGTGCATAATGGGGCCACAGGGTGCATAAGGGTGCATAAGGGGGCCTAAGGGTGCATAATGGTGCATAAGGGGGCCTAAGGGTGCATAATGGGGCCAAAGGGTGCATAATGGGGCCACAGGGTGCATAAGGGTGCATAAGGGGGCCAAAGGGTGCATAATGGGGCCACAGGGTGCATAAGGGTGCATAAGGGGGCCTAAGGGTGCATAATGGGGCCAAAGGGTGCATAAGGGGGCCTAAGGGTGCATAATGGTGCATAAGGGGGCCTAAGGGTGCATAATGGGGCCATGCATAATGGGCATATAAGGGTGCATAATGGGCATAAGGGGCCTAAGGGTGCATAATGGGGCAAGGGCATAAGGGTGCATAAGGTGCATAAGGGTGCATAGGGTGCATAATGGCCCAAAGGTGCATAAGGGGAGTGCATAATGGTGCATAAGGTATAAGTGTGTAATGGGTGCATAAGTGTGTGTAAGGGTGTGTGTGTGTGTGTATGGGTTTGTGTGTGTGTGTGTGTGTGTGTGTATGGCTTTTGTTGTTTGTCCCTGTGTTTCCCCAATATGCCATGAAGTCTGGCTCTGTGCGTAACATGCAGTGATGCATGCTGGGAGCCCGAGGCATGGAGATATTAATTAGCTCACAGGAAACAATAGATGAGTCCGGACCACAGCGCCCACGTTTCACTAAATTACTTTACATGCCGAGTCGCTTTCTTTTGTCTATTTTGGTGGAAAACTTCTTCCTCCTGATGAAAAGCTCAAAGTCCAATTGGGATGGAGACGCCTCTGTGAGGAGATCCCCGAACAAATAACGATGCTTCTTGTTTGACAAGCATTGAAACAGCAGAAGCGCCTCGACGTGACGGAGTCGAGGCTCCGTCACCAGCTCCTCATGGGTGGTGCCGCTTCCCATCAGGCAGGAAACATTCATTGAATTTCTTTTGTTCAGTGAATTCAAAAACATCATCTTGTGCTTCATCTGCTCGTGGCGGATAAACGTCTTTCTTTTGTCACGTTGATATTTAATTTACACGCTCAGGGATCTGGTTTTGAAATGAGGACTCAGAAATATGACTTCTTCCTCATAAATTGTGGTTTTATGAAGAGAGAGGAACGAGGGCGATTCTAACACAACGTTCCCAATTGACATTTTATGAATGTTATTCAAATGAAAGTACCCGTCAGAGCAGAGAAAAAGGGAAATGTCCTCTTTGTTTTTACTCCTCTGGAGCTTGAATATGAAATGGTAAAAACAGAATGAAGGGACCCATAGTGTAACGTGAGTTCTCGAGGCCCCCTACTGGACTCAATGGGTAAAGCGGAGCTACTTTAGGCTTGCGTGAGCATGTTAGCCAGCGCATTGCATTTCAAACGCTTCAGATGGAGGTCATGACCCCCTTCCACGCGCTCTTTGCCTCTTTATGACCCACACCGATGTGGCACACCTGCAGCACGTCTCCCACTTCTTCTTAATCACCACCGCTGACACCTACGATGCAGGGAGCCGGTACTGATGAAGACGAGTTACCGGCACTCCTAAAAACCTCAAAAAGGTCGCAGCGGGATGCTGGCCGTAAAAAAGAAATTAAAAAAACGAAAGAAAAGAAGCCGAGTCCGATCCTCCGCGCCGAGGAGGCGAGAACGGCGGCGGCGGCGGCGGCGGCGGCGTGCCGAGCTGCGACTTCCGTCCCATTAAAAAATAAACGAACCCCCCCCCCCCCACCCCCCACCGGGCTCGTGGTTACGAGGCAGCTGCGTCCGCGAGGGTCAGAGCTGGACTTTTGATAGCGTGTCTCCGGCTAATTGTGAGAACACTCATTACGGAGGATAAAGAAGGACATAAATCACGGGGCGCTCCGACCCGCCGCCGGCCCCGACCTCTTGGCGAGAGCGGGGAAGAGAAACTCTCCGGAGGCCGAGATCTCATTACGTCTTTAGTGGTGACGAAGAGCCAGAAGCATCTTTGATACCGTCGGGGAGAACTGCTTTCATACACACACCTACACACTGATACACACAGATACACACTCATACACACACCTACACACACGTGGCCTCAGTTCTTTATGAACGCAACGCGAGACGGACACCAAATCTAACGTTGAGTCTCTGATGCCGGGAGCACCCTACAACAACCAGTAGTCTCTCTCTCTCTCTCTCTCTCTCTCTCTCTCTCTCTCTCTCTCTCTCTCTCTCTCTCTAAGCTCCAGTTTTACGTGCTGTTGTCCTTTTCTTCACTTCCTTCTGTCCTTGCTCCTCCCCTTTCTTTCCTTCCATCCTCAGGTCTTTACCCCTTCATGCCCCCCCCCCCCCCTGCTTCAATTTCTCCTTCCTTTCTTTCTCCTACATTCCTTTCCTCTCTTACCTTTTATCCAACATTAATTAGACCCTCTTTCCTTCCTTTTCTTAAACACTTGAATGAAAAGGAAATTCTCCAAATGTTTTCCCTTTTTTCTTTTACTCTATATGTACAAGGATTTAACGGTTTAAAAAAATAAATTCTCGTACAGTCCAGGTATTTTTCTCCATCTAAACATGAGGTTGTTATAGGGTCTCTTTTTTAAGCAGGGGGAAGTATAGGTTAGAGGACATGCTTGACCTTTGACCCCTGGCTACACGCTCTCTCCCTGCTAGCGGGTTCAAGCGCACCTCGGGCCGTGCGTGACCGCGAGGCTCACGCCGTTGTTCCAACGCGAGGATAATGTTCTTCCCCCCGACACGACACAGAGCCAAGACAAATGTACTCACTGTGTGCGTTTTGGGCTTTTTGCGGGAACGAGTTGGACTGTCGAGACTCTTCAGAAGAACAAACAACAACACGCCGTTGTTTGTGACGCTAAGTCCACTTTTCACGAGACGTGAGGGACGTGTGCAAATCTTCAGACGGCAGGATTTAGTGTAAACACGATTCCAGAACATTCCAGCCCTGTGAGAATCCAGCCCTATGACATCTGTACCCCCCCCCCCCCTCCCAAATTCAACTTTTGACCAAATGTTTTGCGAGCTTAAGTGCGCACACTTGAATTTGAGCATTTAGCCGCTTTGCCAAATGCTCTGAAATGTGTTTATTTTGTCATGAAGCGTTCGCCGTGTGTGATTTATGAGAGACGTGGGATCCAGGATCATTTCCTGTGAATCATGTTTATCTCGTCATTTGACTTGGAAGTGTTCCCTCCTCAAATGTACGAGAGAGAAACTTCAGTCTGTGATCCATCGACCTCCGTCAATCACACTGCGTCTCACAGCCACGGAGGAAGCGGCTCCAAAGGCTTCTCAACATGTTCCGTCCACATGAACGCTGCACTCTGTCCGACACGGCCCACGTTAGCCAACGCTAGCTGCTATGTGTGCTAGACACCAGCTGCTATCTGTGAGAGATGCTAGCTGCTATGTGTGCTAGAAACTAGCTTCTATGTGTGCTAGCTGCTAGCTGCTATGTGTGCTATATATGCTAGATGCTAGCTGCTAGACGCTAGTTGCTATGTGTGCTATATATGCTAGATGCTAGTTGCTAGACGCTAGCTGCTATGTGTGCTAGCTGATAGCTTTTATGTGTGCTTGAAGCTAGCTGCTATGTGAGCTATGTGTGCTAGACGCTAGCTGCTATGTGTGCTGTGTGCTAGACACTAGCTGCTATGTGTGCTGGACGCTAGCTGCTATGTGTGCTAGATGCTAGCTGCTATGTGTGCTAGCTGCTAGACACTAGCTGCTATGTGTGCTGGACGCTAGCTGCTATGTGTGCTAGACGCTAGCTGCTATGTGTGCTAGCTGCTAGATGCTAGCTGCTACGTGTGCTGGACGCTAGCTGCTATGTGTGCTAGACGCTAGCTGCTATGTGTGCTAGCTGCTACGTGTGCCACGTGTGCTATGTGTGCTATGTGCTATGTGCTCACGTGTATGCTACATGTGCAATGTGTGCTACATGTGCTACGTGTGCAATGTGTGCTATGTGTGCTACGTGTGCTATGTGTGCTACGTGTGCTACGTGTGCTACGTGCTACGTGTGCTATGTGCTATGTGTGCTACGTGTGCTACGTGTGCTACGTGTGCTATGTGTGCTATGTGTGCTACGTGTGCTACGTGTGCTATGTGTGCTATGTGTGCTACGTGTGCTATGTGCTACGTGTGCTATGTGTGCTACGTGTGCTACGTGTGCTACGTGTGCTATGTGTGCTATGTGTGCTACGTGTGCTATGTGTGCTATGTGTGCTACGTGTGCTATGTGTGCTACGTGTGTGTGCTATGTGTGCAATGTGTGCTACGTGTGCTACGTGTGCTATGTGTGCTACGTGTGCTATGTGTGCTATGTGTGCTATGTGCTATGTGTGCTACGTGTGCTACGTGTGCTAGCCTTCTGCATTTTTGGTACAACACCAACACAACCCCCTGAGCTCCTGTCGTGTCGTGTGTGTTCTGCATATGACGCGACAGGAGCTCAGATCATCCAGACAGTTACTCTGGGCTTTGTCGTCACACATTAAGGGACCAACATACACAATGTATTGATCCGACAACAACGGGCGGCATGCAGGAAACGCTGCAAGAAAAAAACTGATCTCACGTTACCAACTTTAGATTATTAGATGTTTTAGGATTATACGTTGTGTGGGCTACAGAAATACTTTTGTTTCATTGATGCTTATTTTTAAATATTTTAAAACCTGTGGATCCCTGCGGCTGAAGTGCTTCTTCTTGCAGCCGTTTCTTCTGATGCTATCCCTCTAGTTTTTAGTTGCATTATTAAGAGTAAAGTGTTCCAAAACACATCAATGAGCCACACTGTTGGACATGGATGACATGTTCTGTCATCATCATGAACACACACACACACACAACCACCACACACACACACACACGTTTATTTTGACTGACCTGTTGGTAGAAATACACACCACTGCACTAAATATGTGTTAATCCGCCACTGAAATTAGACCCCAAAGAACACAATCAGTCCTGTTTGAGTAATGGTGGATAACATCTAAAGTGCCCAGCTGTTTAAAGGAAAGTACTGAGCTTTAAAAAAATATAGAGTTATATATTTGTGGCAAGTTTTTCATCTTTTGCTTAGCGACATATTTAATTTTCCCTATAAATTGAGCACCATATATATATATATATATACAGTATATTAGAATGATTTTACAGTGCATGTTTAATTTTTAGTAATTCATTTAAAGGCAGTTATTTGAGAAGTGTGGATCTCTGATATCTTTTTTATTTGCGTATGCGTGTATATACACACATATAAATATATATATATATACATATATATATGTAAATATTTAAAATCCTTTAAAAAAAAAAAGGAACCGGAGTTGATTTGAATATTTCAAAAGGAATACCCATAACTTCATATAATTAGACATTCGATGTACGAGTGAAAGAAAGAGAACGAGGGCAAAGCCACAAACTAATGTTTCCCAAATGACTTAATTGTGGTTTAATTATTTTAGGGGTGATAATCGTCCGACCCGTTCGGCCCGGGAAATTGGCGGCAGCACCGCGTGACTAATGGCCCAAAAATCACTCATCCATCAAACCTCGCGGGCCACCGTACCCTCCTGATCCCAGAGGCCGCCGCACTGGAGCGGGCAACGGGTAAAACAGAGCCAGGTGTCACCTCGCTGTGAAGCTGTGGTAATTAGCTGGTCCATAAAAAAACATTCTGGCTAATTAACAAAGAAAAGGGATATAAAGGAAAGGAATGTCAAACAGAAAGAGGGGGGGGGGGCGAGGGGCTCAAACGGCGGCTCACAAAAGGTGAAGGAATGTAGGAGAACAAACACCAGCTGAGGGTGTGCTGAGCATGCTCCTGTCTGTCTGCAGGGTTCATGTGTATGTGTGTGTGTGTAGACAAGAGGTCACGACCTCTGCGAATACCCAGCCCCTTTGACATGATCTCTGGGGTCAGTTTACACCCTCTGCCAATGTCAGGCAGCCCTCAATAGTATTTATTTAGTAATCTACTAGACACTGATTCCAAGAGATAACAAACGAGAGATAAAAAACATTTAAACCAGAAAAAACATACAAATTAAAATCTTAAAACTTGCAAATAAGCCCTGAACTCTATCTTTTTTGCACATTGGATTCAATTAATTTAGAAGGACAGCCAATCCATTCATCAGCCTGTTGTACCCAGAACAATGTTCCTCTTGCTGAGATACAATTGACCTTTTCAATAAAAAGGAAAATAGTATTATCCGCGTACACACATGGCACATTACGGCACATTCAATACTAATTAACTCCAGAAAATTCAATATAAATCAGTCGTTATGACTCACTGTCTTCAAAACCATTTCATGTCTTTCAACAAATTTCACTCCAATCCATCTGGAACATTTAAAAAATATATTGGATGAACTGCAAACTTTGATGTGTCTGTTGCCGTTTGAGAAGTCAGGGGGATCACTTCCCACCAAATAACTGAACACATGACGTACGGCTATGTGGGAATATTGGTAATAAAGTGCTCTTCAGTGTAAATCCGGAGCAGACATGTAAACTGTAACGAGGACTTTAAAAACATTTTCATTATAATTCCTGCATGCGTCTTCAGTTTTATGTCACCCAACAGGAGTTCAGATATTCTACATTAATTTATATTATGAGACCATATGTTTCTGTTCCAGAAGCAGTGAAGTAAATAAAAAATAAAGAGTTCAAAAAAAAAAGGAAGAACTTTTGGATTCTCCGTTATCCGTGTGTGGCACGTATTATTTTTATTTTATGAGCGCGAGGTAAACGCAGCAGCATGTTCTGGCTGATTGTCAGATTGTTACGGAGAACAACAGGATCCTGCAGCACCCACTGAGGATCTGGTTACAGGTGTGTCTGATCCGAGCGGCACCGGCAGCCGGCCCCGGGGCTTTTTACGGAAATAAAAAGAGAGAATGCACAGATGCATCTTTTTTTTGTGGGTAATTGCAACCCACTCTGTTTTATTTGGTGAGCAGCTACAAACCCCAGATTTAGGAGCCGGTGATTAACAACAGTTTCAGATGAAAGAAAAATTGGAAAAACAATATCCCAATTGGACCTCTTTAAGAAAAGGCCGGTCGCGCCGACGTTTAACACACTGAATCCATTCCAAAGGGGAATCCTGCAGTCATGCGGAGAGATGAATCCAGAGGGAATGTTCGTTTAACTCTCGATACGCTGAGATCTGTTACATTCCAGAGCTAGCAAAGCCCATGGACAACTGGCGGTTCACGCTAGCTAGCTTAGCGGCCTAAAGAGTCCCGCGGGATGACGTTAGCATCGCTTTGGTACTCTTGACAAGATAGATAGAGAGATAGATAGGTAGATAGATGGATAGGTAGGTGGATAGATAGGTGGATAGATAAATAGGTGGATAGATAAATAGGTGGATAGATAGATAGGTGGATAGATAGATAGATGTATAGATATATATATAGATAGAAAGATAGATGTATAGATATATAGATAGATAGATGGATAAATAGGTAGATAGATAGAAAGATGGTTAGATAGATAGATAGATACTTTATTCATCCCCATAGGAACATTTGTTAAGAGCCAGTGGAAGTTTATCTCCTAGATTTTAGACGATACAAGGAAAGATGTATTCCTGGCGGACGAGTGTCCAGGACGACGGTTGTTATGATCCGTCTTTTCTACGACTCGCTAAAGAAACATTCGATGTCGAAGAACAACAGTTTCAAATCTGGTACTCTTGTGTTAACCACACACACCTTGTTTCAGGCATGTGTTCAAACACCCATTCCAAAAAACACACTGACCTTTGAGACTTGGAATTGTTAAAACCGCCGACTCATTTCCAGGTTGTTGGACTCCTGTCTGGAAATCCTTAAATCTTTGAATATTTTTACACCACATTTTTCCAGAGCGAACGTTTCCCCGCTCTCCAGACTCCGTTTGTCTCATTCCTCACACCTACTTAGTTCTATTGGAGCCGACATTGAACCTGATTATTTAACCTGACAAAGAGAAACACTTGAACGCACCGGACACACCTGCGATCAGTTGCCTTGATTGTGTTCTTAAGGACCTCTCAGTTTCCTGCTCTGTGAACCGAGCCAGCGTGTTGGTGGGTTTTTATATCTTTAAATCTTTTTGTTGAGCTCTCTAATAAACTCACACATGTTCCTGCTATTAGATTAACATCCTCTCAAAAGCCAGAGAGAAGTGGAGTCAAAACATTCTGGAAGGCTTGAAGCATTGAAAGCGGCGTCCGAAACACGGAGACCTTGAACGCCACCCCGTCTCTGGATGTCTCGACCCACTGCGCTGCACCCAGGAGGACCTGTGGAGTTGTGTGTTGTTGTCTTTATCATAGTGAAGATGAACAAACTAAAACATACAAACAAACATTGCTCCTCATGAGGCAGTTAGAAGTCAAACAATAACATCATCAAAATGGAGCTGAGTTTGTAGGATAGAGTTATTCTAAAATGTTGCTTCTGCTGAATTAATGTATGCTAGACGTTAGCTGCTATGTGTGCTAGATGCTATGTGTGCTATGTATTCTAGACACTGGCTGCTATGTGTGTTATGTGTGCTAGATGCTATGTGTGCTATGTATTCTAGACACTGGCTGCTATGTGTGTTATGTGTGCTAGATGCTATGTGTGCTATGTATGCTAGATGCTATGTGTGCTAGATGCTATGTGTGTTATGTGTGCTAGATGCTATGTGTGCTATGTATGCTAGACACTGGCTGCTATGTGTGCTAGATGCTATGTGTGTTATGTGTGCTAGATGCTATGTGTGCTATGTATGCTAGACACTGGCTGCTATGTGTGCTAGATGCTAGCTGCTATGTGGGATATGTGTGCTATGTGTGCTAGCTGCTATGTGTGCTATGTATGCTAGACACTGGCTGCTATGTGTGCTAGATGCTAGCTGCTATGTGTACTATATGCTATGTGTGCTATGTATGCTAGACACTGGCTGCTATGTGTGCTAGATGATAGCTGCTATGTGTGCTATGTGTGCTAGATGCTATGTGTGCTATGCATGCTAGACACTGGCTGCTATCTGTGTTAGCTGCTAGCTGCTATGTGTGCTAGACGGTAGCTTATATGTGTGTTATGTGTGCTAGACACTAGCTGCTATGTTTGCGAGACCTTAGCTTATATTTGTGCTAGACACTAGCTGCTATGTGTGCTAGCTGCTAGCTGCTATGTGTGCTAGACGCTAGCTGCTATGTGTGCTAGACGCTAGCTGCTATGTGTGCTAGACGCTAGCTGCTATGTGTGCTAGATGCTAGCTGCTAGCTGCTATGTGTGCTAGACGCTAGCTGCTATGTGTGCTCGACGCTAGCTGGTTTGTCTTTTGTCATACATTTTGTCATAAATTAAAACGCGTGATGAAACTCAATTTGAAAGGAGAAGGAGGGGGCGGAGCCTTCCAGAGTGACAGTGAACGTTGTCACCACTGGGGGATATTTACTCTCGCTAGTGTTGTCATAACTCTGAAAGAGTTCATATACTTTCACACTGAATGTGTAACATTGGGGAATTTCCTGCATAGTGATGTCATTGCCAGTTCAAAAGCAGCAGCAGCAGCAGCAGCAGCAGCAGCAGCAGCAGCAGCGGCAGCGGCAGCATCAGCAGCAGCAGCAGCAGCAGCAGCAGCGGCAGCAGCAGCGGCAGCGGCAGCAGCAGCAGCAGCGGCAGCAGTGGCAGCAGCAGCAGCAGCGGCAGCAGCAGCGGCAGCGGCAGCAGCAGCGGCAGCAGCAGCGGCAGCAGCAGCAGCAGCAGCAGCAGCAGCAGCATGGGCCGGTCCACTGGACAGCTTGATGTAAATATTTGTGTAAATATAAAAGATGTCCTCTTCAATGCATTCTTATCTTTATTCACACTAGAGACACCAGACGGCTGTCCTCTTACATTATTATATTGACTCCTCCTGCTAAACAATCTCTCCTACCAGCAGTGTTTGTATATTCAGAGTCCTAAACATTTATATAGATGATGCACGAGAAATAAGGAAAAGTACATTCACTTTTGGGAATACGTTCCAGTGATTCAGATTGTTTTAAAAAGGACATTTTGTCATTTTGTCTTTTTTTACAGCATCGTTTCCATTGATGAAGCCAACGGAAGTGCACGATTTAAAACAAATGTTTACATATTTCATAACAGTTCCCTCCTCATCTTGTCGAGATGCTCGTATCTCGTATGAGATTCAAGATCATCACGACAGCAACGAGGAACGGTTTCAGTGAACATTTCGAAATGTGCACGAAATAAAAATCTCTCACGAATAATAATAGTAATTTTCTAATATTTCAGAATCAGAATCAGAATCAGAAACCGTTTATTGCCAGGAATGTTTACACAAACGAGGATTTTTTTGGCGGAAGGTGCAACATTAGACATGACAAACAACAATCAACGCGACAGCTACAGTGCAATGTGTGTATTAACTTAAGTATAAGATAAAGTGCTCGGACAACAAATAACGTTAAAGTGTTTAGGTGTGTGTTTCAAGTGACATGTGTGTGTTTCATAAATGATATCCATATGTGATCATGGTTTTATAAATGATAGAGAAGCTGGAACCTTTCATTATCACAGTGGGCAAAAATATCCATCGTGTTGAAGTTGAAACCAAAAGTGCAGAGAAAAAAACTAGAAATGCAGAGAATTTACTAAACTTTATTTTTTTAGACTCTTTGTTTTCAGCAACTTATTGTTGACAAAGTTCCCTTTTATAATTTTGTTGTGTTTTTGTTTGTTTGTTATTTATTAGAATTAATTTTCCTCTTTTCAAACATGATTTGTCTTTAATGTTTGGTCTCTCTGATTTTTATTAGCATTTGTGTTGATCGTGCCACAAAAAACTAAAAACTAACAACATTTTGTGATAAATGGAACCATTTTTATGTCTGTAATTATATATATTTGAAATGTAAAAGTAGTCCTCCTTCCCATTTCCATTGGTTGCAGATAAAGATGAATCTATACGCTAATATATAAGTATGTGTTGTGTAAAAAGTCAACAGTTCATCATCTATACTAAGATGCTCGTATCTCGTATAAATCATCATAAAAATTAGGAATGTTTTCAGTAAAAATGTCCTCAATTTGCACAAATTAAAAATCCCTTAAAATAAAAGTGATTTTCTAATTTTTCTAGTTTTTATGTCTGTAATTATATTTTAATTTTATTTTTCATTCTTTTTAAAAACTGAAAATAGGCATTTATTATACATTTACAGATGTTTTTCAGACAGTTAACATTGCATGTGCAGATTTTAAGATGATGTTCATTTTATTTCTAAACATATTTAGAGCAAGAAGTTTAAAACATAGAGTAAACAACAACAAAGAGACAGAAAGAAACAAAAAACACAAATAAAACAATGCATAACTAGGAAGTGAGCCATTCTCTATTTTACATTAATTATAAAAATAAAAAAAATCTGGTCTATGATGTGTTTTCCCCCCAATATATCAACTGTTCCAGTTTTGTTGTTGTAATTATATTTTTTAAATGTGTAAACATAATCCTCTTTCCATTCCCATTGGTTACAGATAAAGATATAGCTATATGCTAACATTATTAAATTATATATCTATATTGATATAATTTGATTCCAGTGGTTCAGTCAAGAGTTGAAAAGTCCAAAAAGTCAAAATGTGCAGAAAAAAAAATAGATTTCTAAAATTGAAAACACGTGTTCCTCTGACGCAATATCACCACGGCAACAACCAGGTGACGAGCTGGTAACAAAAAAAGAGTCTTTTCCCCTTTTTAAATGACAGTGAGTCGGTTAACGGCCGTGTGATACGACCCATAATGCACCAGGTTTCCTGCAGGAGGAAATAACCGCCGTGGCTCCACGCTGTGCCGCGTGTCCTCTGCGCCGCTTGTTATTCCCATAAATCCTGTCGTGCATTTTTATTGGTTCCCTCCGAGTCGGGCTCGGGTTTCAGACCCGCTCCGGGACGCTGGCGGCGGCCACGCGGTCTCGGGGCGCGGCGCACACATGCAACGCTTATGATTTGTGAACGCTAACTTTTATTACCCATCCCCATTTATTACATTTCTTTCCGCTCGTTTTAACTTTAATTTAAAGCCAACGAAAGCAAAAGTCTCGACTGCGTTCCCCAAAATATTATCGTGTGACTTTATTTTGAAGGCCTCGCATTACTCACCGTGACCTATTTCATATTTGTCAAACGTTCTCAGCGTGTCGACGTACGCTCCACGTTTCATTCCCTGTTCCAGTCGCCTCGGCAGAGGTCGTCTCCGTGGCGACGGGTTGTGTGTGTACCTGTGTTTTGTGTATGTTAAGGTGTGTGTGTGTGTGTTGTGGAGACGCCCCGTCTGTGAGCCGGCTCCTGGGATCTCAAAGCAAAGTGTTCCAAGCAAAGCAAAGTGAAGTGTGTGTGTGTCTCTGTGTGTGTCTGTGTGTGTGTGTGTCCTCATACAGTAACCGTGTGCGTACCTTCGGGGGCCGGCTGGCCCTCCGAGGACCCCGGGCTGGGAGAACAGCTGCCTCTGCAGCGCCTGCAGCGCCTGCAGCGCCGCACGGTCCCTTGTGGTCCAGCTCCATGTTGTTGTTGTGTAACAGTTACTGTAGCATGAAGCATCAGCACCTATCAACACTGTACCCACTGTACCCACCCTGTACCCACTGTACCCACCCTGTACCCACTGTACCCATACTGTACCCACTGTACCCACTGTACCCACCCTGTACCCACCCTGTACCCACTGTAACCACACTGTACCCACTGTACCCACCCTGTACCCACTGTACCCACTGTACCCACTGTACCCACCCTGTACCCACTGTACCCACCCTGTACCCACTGTAACCACACTGTACCCACTGTACCCACCCTGTACCCACTGTAACCACACTGTACCCACTGTACCCACCCTGTACCCACTGTACCCACCCTGTACCCACTGTACCCATACTGTACCCACTGTACCCACTGTCCTGTACCCACCCTGTACCCACTGTAACCACACTGTACCCACTGTACCCACCCTGTACCCACTGTACCCACTGTACCCACTGTACCCACCCTGTACCCACTGTACCCACCCTGTACCCACTGTAACCACACTGTACCCACTGTACCCACCCTGTACCCACTGTAACCACACTGTACCCACTGTACCCACTGTACCCACTCTACACACTACCCACTGTACCTACTGTACCCACTCTACACACTGTACCCACTCTACCCACTGTACCCACTGTACCCACTCTACCCACTCTGTACCCACTCTACCCACTGTACCCACTCTACCCACTGTACCCACTGTACCCACTGTACCCACTGTACCCACTGTACCCACCCTGTACCCACTGTACCCACACTGTACCCACTGTACCCACCCTGTACCCACTGTACCCACCCTGTACCCACTGTACCCATACTGTACCCACTGTACCCACTGTACCCACCCTGTACCCACCCTGTACCCACTGTAACCACACTGTACCCACTGTACCCACCCTGTACCCACTGTACCCACTGTACCCACACTGTACCCACCCTGTACCCACTGTACCCACCCTGTACCCACTGTACCCACTGTACCCACCCTGTACCCACTGTAACCACACTGTACCCACTGTACCCACCCTGTACCCACTGTACCCATACTGTACCCACTGTACCCACTGTACCCACTCTACCCACTGTTCCCACTGTACCCACTGTACCCACTGTACCCACCCTGTACCCACTGTACCCACTGTACCCACCCTGTACCCACTGTACCCACCCTGTACCCAATGTACACACTGTACCCACCCTGTACCCACTGTACCCACCCTGTACCCACTGTACCCACCCTGTACCCACTGTACCCACTGTACCCACCCTGTACCCACTGTACCCACCCTGTACCCACTGTACACACTGTACCCACCCTGTACCCACTGTACCCACCCTGTACCCACTGTACACACCCTGTACCCACTGTACCCACTGTACCCACCCTGTATCCACCCTGTAGCCACCCAGCTAGCGCTGCTACCACTGACTCACAGAGCTACGGTAAAGCCCATACCAAAGGGCCTTTGAACATTTTACCACACACACATATATATATATATTTATATATATGTGTGTATCTATATATTTATATATTAATATATTTATATATATATTTACATATATAAATATATATATATAATATATATATAGATATATATACATATATATAGATATATAAACATATATATACAGGACTGTCTCAGAAAATTAGAATGTTGTGATAAAGTTCTTTATTTTCTGTAATGCAATTAAAAAAACAAAAATGTCATGCATTCTGGATTCATTACAAATCAACTGAAATATTGCAAGCCTTTTATTCTTTTAATATTGCTGATTATGACACAGCAGAAAACTCTAAATCCTATCTCATAAAATTTTAATATTTCCTCAGACCAAGTAAAAAGATTTATAACAGCTGAGTGTTTGTCAGGCTCAGGAAACCCTTGCAGGTGTTTCGAGTTAATTAGACAATTCAAGTGATTTGTTTAATACCCTACTAGTATACTTTTCATGATATTCTAATATTTGAGATAGGATGTTTGAGTTTTCTTAAGCTGTAAACCATAATCGGCAATAAATCAGCATAAAGGCTTGCAATATTCAGTTGATTTGTAATGAATCCAGAATGCATGACATTTTTGTTTTTTTAATTGCATTACAGAAAATAAAGAACTTCATCACAATATTCTAATTTTCTGAGACAGTCCTGTATAAATATGTATTTCTAGATAAATATATATATATGTATATATATACTGTATATGTATATATAAATATATATATATACATATATATATAATATATATATATAAATATATACAAATATATAAACATATATATAAGCATATATTGCTCTATAAATATAAATATGTATATATAAATATATACATATTTATATATGTAAATATATATAAAAATATCGAAATATATATATACAGGACTGTCTCAGAAAATTAGAATATTGTGATGAAGTTCTTTATTTTCTGTAATGCAATTAAAAAAACAAAAATGTCATGCATTCTGGATTCATTACAAATCAACTGAAATATTGCAAGCCTTTTATTCGGATTTATTGCTGATTATGGCTTACAGTTTAAGAAAACTCAAATATCCTATCTCTAAATATTAGAATATCATGAAAAAGTATACTAGTAGGGTATTAAACAAATCACTTGAATTGTCTAATTAACTCGAAACACCTGCAAGGGTTTCCTGAGCCTTGACAAACACTCAGCTGTTATAAATCTTTTTTTTAACTTGGTCTGAGGAAATATTAAAATTTTATGAGATAGGATTTTAGAGTTTTCTTAAGCTGTAAGCCATAATCAGCAATATTAAAAGAATAAAAGGCTTGCAATATTTCAGTTGATTTGTAATGAATCCAGAATGCATGACATTTTTGTTTTTTTAATTGCATTACAGAAAATAAAGAACTTTATCACAATATTCTAATTTTCTGAGACAGTCCTGTAGATAGATAGATCTATCTATCTATAACACCCTGTGTAACCGTAATTCAAATGAACTGAGAACAAGTCTTGATGGACTGTAAGTGGATTTAACAACAGTAAAACTACATTTTATAATCCCACCATAGGCTGTAATCCTCGTCTTGTGCACCCAACTTCTCCTCAAGCACATCTACTCAAAAACACTTTTATTTAACCTTTAGCATAATCACGACTCATCGGTTTATCGAGTCCGGCGTGTTTTTTAAGCGGAGAGGTTTTAGCCACCGACCTTAGATCATGAGTAAAAACAAATATTCACTAAAACATTCACGGAACCTGATGGACAGATAAGTATTTTAAAGATGAATTAGCGTCTGTCGTTGAACCACACACACACTCCATAATAACAACAGACACATTATTGAGAAGAATAACTAATAATCATACATTATTGCACCTGAGCCGTGTTGCTGATATGTGGTTCATGTGTTATGAGGTCTGAGCCGGACCCCCGCCGTCTGAATAATAGATCCGGCCCCCTCCACAGGCCTTGAGTCGATCACGCCGTGTTTTCTCTCCTCTTTCAGAGATCCCATTCAGCTGCGAGCGAGAGCGTGGCATATGAATATGTTCTGTTCCCGCTCGCTCTTTATTTTTAGGAGTGAGTGGACTTGCAGATGGCCGACATAAAAACTGAATAGGGCTTCGTTTTTAACAAGCGGGGCGCAGAGAGTCGGACCCGGCGTCCATTGTGTGGTCTCTCTGAGGGGAGGTCGGCACCGCGGCCCGACCCCCGCCGGCCGGACGACGCGCTCGTCTGTCCTGATGAGTTCTGAAAATGTTTTCTTTTTTCCCCCGGGCGATCGAAGGTCGCCGCTCGTGAAGAGAGGGGGCGCCATTGTTGGGCCCAGAAACCATTTATTTACTCCATCTGCCTGAGCCTTCAGCGCAATCGAAGAGGACGGGAATAAATACGTTTTGAAGAGGAAGCGTTGAGCGTTAAAGTGGAGATATTAAGGAGGGGGGGGGGATGTAGAGGGTTGAGGATGGATGTGGATGGGTGGGGTGACTATTTGTGTGTGTGTGTGGGGCGTATTAACACATGAAGCATAGACTTCTATACAACCAGAGGAGTCGCCCCCTGCTGGTCAGTAGAGAGAATGCAGCTTTAACACATGAAGCATAGACTTCTATACAACCAGAGGAGGCCCCTGCTGGTCAGTAGAGACTGCAGCTTTAACAAATGAAGCATTGACTTCTATACAACCAGAGGAGTCGCCCCCTGCTGGTCAGTAGAGAGAATGCAGCGTTAACACATGAAGCATAGCCTTCTATACAACCGGAGGAGTCGCCCCCTGCTGGTCAGTAGAGAGACTGCAGCTTTAACAAATGAAGCATAGACTTTTATACAACCGTAGGAGTCGCCCTCTGCTGGTCAGTAGAGAGAATGCAGCTTTAACACATGAAGCATAGACTTCTATACAACCAGAGGAGTCGCCCCCTGCTGGTCAGTAGAGAGACTGCAGCTTTAACAAATGAAGCATTGACTTCTATACAACCAGAGGAGTCGCCCCCTGCTGGTCAGTAGAGAGAATGCAGCGTTAACACATGAAGCATAGCCTTCTATACAACCGGAGGTCGCCCCTGCTGGTCAGTAGAGAGACTGCAGCTTTAACAAATGAAGCATAGACTTTTATACAACCGTAGGAGTCGCCCTCTGCTGGTCAGTAGAGAGACTGCAGCTTTAACAAATGAAGCATAGACTTCTATACAACCAGAGGAGTCGCCCCCTGCTGGTCAGTAGAGAGACTGCAGCTTTAACAAATGAAGCATAGACTTCTATACAACCAGAGGAGTCGCCCCCTGCTGGTCAGTAGAGAGAATGCAGCGTTAACACATGAAGCATAGACTTCTATACAACCGGAGGAGTCGCCCCCTGCTGGTCAGTAGAGACACTGCAGCTTTAACACATGACGCATATACTTCTATACAACCGTAGGAGTCGCCCTCTGCTGGTCAGTAGAGAGACTGCAGCTTTAACAAATGAAGCATAGACTTTTATACAACCGTAGGAGTCGCCCTCTGCTGGTCAGTAGAGAGACTGCAGCGGTTGTAGCTCAGTGGGGTAAGAGGGCCGTCTTGCAACCGCAAGGTTGTGGGTTCGATCCCCGCTCTCCCCATCAGTTGCAAGTCGAAGTGTCCTTGAGCAAGGCACTGAACCCCCAGTTGCTTCCCGGGCGCATCACTGCAGCCCACTGCTCCTTAATAACTAAGGATGGGTTAAATGCAGAGAACTAATTTCCCCATGGGGATTAATAAAAGTGTATAATTATTTATTTATTTATTTAACAAATGAAGCATAGACTTTTATACAACCGTAGGAGTCGCCCTCTGCTGGTCAGGAGAGAGAATGCAGCTTTAAAGACACGTCCGTATTGACTTCACTGGGAGGAACAGGAGGCTGCCACCTGGTTCCCCCTCGGGCCCCCAGGGCCTCTGAGACCTTTAGTGGTTTCCTGCTTCTCTGCGGGGGAGGCGGCTTCACCCGTCTGTGGTCCTCCGTCAGTGAGGAGCTTTAAAGGAAACAACAGAGTTGTTAACTGGTCATTAAACCGTCTCAATGAAATACTGATGCCGATATACGACCAACATAAGTACATAAATATACATTAGCTATTCCTATGCGGTTATTGTTGATGCCTCTGCGCCCTCAATCTCAAGCACTTTGTATTTTTAATTTAGCACCAAAAGGAGCACTATTAAAAACGATAAAGTTTAAGTTCGGAGCTCATCACAGGTTTGGAGGTTCGACCTCCGGCTGCAACTGTCGACGGCGAAATTACTCCTCATGGTCAGTCCAGCATGTGTGTGTGTGTGTGTGTGTGTGTGTGTTTGTGACGGGCCAATTGTAAAGCACTTTGGATAAAAGCGCTACATAAATGCAGCTATTACCCATATGTGATCATGGAACCTTTCATTATCACTTCTCTCCTTTTTATTCATTCTTTTCATCGTTTAATTGAAATTTTATTAAGTTTGCTGTCTATTAAAATAAATTTACTGCTTTTCAAAAAGTGATTCGTCTTATTTAATGTTTGGTCTTTCTGAGTTTTATTATGAGCATTTTTGTCGTGCCGATTGTCGATTGCGCCAAAAAGAACTCATAATATTTTGTGATAACTGGAACTAATTTTCAACTCCAGATGCAAATGGGAACGTGACCTTTAAGAAGTCTTTCTGCTCCCCGTGTTTAATGCTGGATTAAAGCCAGATGACGTGGCCTCGTGCCCAAGAGCTCCCACGAGATCACACCCCCGAAAAAAGAAAAACATGATTCCAAATTAAGAGAGTTGTGGGCGAGGAAATACCGTCATAGTAAAACCCTTCAACACAAATCCGTCTTAGAACATGTCAGTTTTCTCTTAATTTCTTAAAGAGCCGAGGCGGTGGAGGTCTGGAGAGTTGTGAGGATCCCCGTGACGATCGGCAGATTCCTCAGTCTCAAGTTGAGATCTGTCAACGGAACGTCTGCCTGCAGATAATCCTGGATTCATCCTCCGTAATCTCACAGTAAGAGTTTAAACACAAGAGGAACGTCTCCTGCGTCCTCCAGGCGTCACATGTTCCCCGCTTTGTTGGCAACTCCCACACACCGAAAGATTAAGGAGCCATCTGGAACCGAAAAGGGTTCTTCTGAGGGATGCCATAGAAGAACCATATCTGCTTCCACAAAGAACCTTTCAAACCAGGGTTCTTTAAAGAACCATTTCCTAAAGAGTTCTTCAAAGAACCTATAAAGGTGTCTCAAAGAACCTTAAAACATGGTTTTCAAGGCACCATTTCTGGTTCCACAAAGAACCTTTCAAACCAGGGTTCTTTAAAGAACCATTTACTTAAATATGGACTGTAAGTGGATTTAACAACAGTAAAACTACATTTTATAATCCCACCATAGGCTGTAATCCTCGTCTTGTGCACCCAACTTCTCCTCAAGCACATCTACTCAAAAACACTTTTATTTAACCTTTAGCATAATCACGACTCATCGGTTTAGCGAGTCCGGCGTGTTTTTTAAGCGGAGAGGTTTTAGCCACCGACCTTAGATCATGAGTAAAAACAAATATTCACTAAAACATTCACGGAACCTGATGGACGGATAAGTATTTTAAAGATGAATTAGCGTCTGTCGTTGAACCACACACACACTCCATAATAACAACAGACACATTATTGAGAAGAATAACTAATAATCATACATTATTGCACCTGAGCCGTGTTGCTGATATGTGGTTCATGTGTTATGAGGTCTGAGCCGGACCCCCGCCATCTGAATAATAGATCCGGCCTCCACAGGCCTTGAGTCGATCACGCCGTGTTTTCTCTCCTCTTTCAGAGATCCCATTCAGCTGCGAGCGAGAGCGTGGCATATGAATATGTTCTGTTCCCGCTCGCTCTTTATTTTTAGGAGTGAGTGGACTTGCAGATGGCCGACATAAAAACTGAATAGGGCTTCGTTTTTAACAAGCGGGGCGCAGAGAGTCGGACCCGGCGTCCATTGTGTGGTCTCTCTGAGGGGAGGTCGGCACCGCGGCCCGACCCCCGCCGGCCGGACGACGCGCTCGTCTGTCCCTGATGAGTTCTGAAAATGTTTTCTTTTTTCCCCCGGGCGATCGAAGGTCGCCGCTCGTGAAGAGAGGGGGCGCCATTGTTAGGCCCAGAAACCATTTATTTACTCCATCTGCCTGAGCTTTCAGCGCAATTGAAGAGGACGGGAATAAATACGTTTTGAAGAGGAAGCGTTGAGCGTTAAAGTGGAGATATTAAGGAGGGGGGGGGGATGTAGAGGGTTGAGGATGGATGTGCATGGGTGGGGTGACTATTTGTGTGTGTGTGTGGGGGGGGGGGGGGCGTATTAACACATGAAGCATAGACTTCTATACAACCAGAGGAGTCGCCCCCTGCTGGTCAGTAGAGAGAATGCAGCTTTAACACATGAAGCATAGACTTCTATACAACCAGAGGAGTCGCCCCCTGCTGGTCAGTAGAGAGACTGCAGCTTTAACAAATGAAGCATTGACTTCTATACAACCAGAGGAGTCGCCCCCTGCTGGTCAGTAGAGAGAATGCAGCGTTAACACATGAAGCATAGCCTTCTATACAACCGGAGGAGTCGCCCCCTGCTGGTCAGTAGAGAGACTGCAGCTTTAACAAATGAAGCATAGACTTTTATACAACCGTAGGAGTCGCCCTCTGCTGGTCAGTAGAGAGAATGCAGCTTTAACACATGAAGCATAGACTTCTATACAACCAGAGGAGTCGCCCCCTGCTGGTCAGTAGAGAGACTGCAGCTTTAACAAATGAAGCATTGACTTCTATACAACCAGAGGAGTCGCCCCCTGCTGGTCAGTAGAGAGAATGCAGCGTTAACACATGAAGCATATACTTCTATACAACCGGAGGAGTCGCCCCCTGCTGGTCAGTAGAGAGACTGCAGCTTTAACAAATGAAGCATAGACTTTTATACAACCGTAGGAGTCGCCCTCTGCTGGTCAGTAGAGAGACTGCAGCTTTAACAAATGAAGCATAGACTTCTATACAACCAGAGGAGTCGCCCCCTGCTGGTCAGTAGAGAGACTGCAGCTTTAACAAATGAAGCATATACTTCTATACAACCAGAGGAGTCGCCCCCTGCTGGTCAGTAGAGAGAATGCAGCGTTAACACATGAAGCATAGACTTCTATACAACCGGAGGAGTCGCCCCCTGCTGGTCAGTAGAGACACTGCAGCTTTAACACATGACGCATAGACTTCTATACAACCAGAGGAGTCGCCCCCTGCTGGTCAGTAGAGAGACTGCAGCTTTAACAAATGAAGCATCGACTTCTATACAACCGTAGGAGTCGCCCTCTGCTGGTCAGGAGAGAGAATGCAGACACGTTGTAGACTTCACTGGGAGGAACAGGAGGCTGCCACCGCAAGGTTGTGGGTTCGATCCCCAGGCCTCCCCATCAGTTGCAAGTCAAGTGTCCTTGAGCAAGGCACTGAACCCCAGTTGCTTCCTGGTCATCACTGCAGCCCACTGCTCCTTAATGAACTAAGGATGGGTTAAATGGAACTAATTTCCATACATTAGCTAATTTTTATTTATATTTAACAAATGAAGCATACACTACAACTGTACCGTAGGAGTCGCTCTCCCTGCTGAGAGAGAGAGAATGCAGCTAAAAGACTTGTCGCTGTGACTTCACTGGAGGAACAGGAGCTGGAGGCTGCTGCCTCTCGGGCCCCCCCCAGGCTGAGACTTTTAGTTTAGCTCTGCTTGCGGGGGAGGCGGGCTACCTCCGCACAGTCCTCCGTCAGTGAGGAGTTTTAGCGAAAACAACAACAACAGAACTGGTAATTAACTGTCTTCAATGAAATACTGATGCCGATATACGACCAACATAAGTACATAAATATACATTAGCTATTCCTATGCGGTTATTGTTGATGCCTCTGCGCCCTCAATCTCAAGCACTTTGTATTTTTAATTTAGCACCAAAAGGAGCACTATTAAAAACGATAAAGTTTAAGTTCGGAGCTCATCACAGGTTTGGAGGTTCGACCTCCGGCTGCAACTGTCGACGGCGAAATTACTCCTCATGGTCAGTCCAGCATGTGTGTATGTGTGTGTGTTTGTGACGGGCCAATTGTAAAGCACTTTGGATAAAAGCGCTACATAAATGCAGCTATTACCCATATGTGATCATGGAACCTTTCATTATCACTTCTCTCCTTTTTATTCATTCTTTTCATCGTTTAATTGAAATTTTATTAAGTTTGCTGTCTATTAAAATTAATTTACTACTTTTCAAAAAGTGATTCGTCTTATTTAATGTTTGGTCTTTCTGAGTTTTATTATGAGCATTTTTGTCGTGCCGATTGTCGATTGCGCCAAAAAGAACTCATAATATTTTGTGATAACTGGAACTAATTTTCAACTCCAGATGCAAATGGGAACGTGACCTTTAAGAAGTCTTTCTGCTCCCCGTGTTTAATGCTGGATTAAAGCCAGATGACGTGGCCTCGTGCCCAAGAGCTCCCACGAGATCACACCCCCGAAAAAAGAAAAACATGATTCCAAATTAAGAGAGTTGTGGGCGAGGAAATACCGTCATAGTAAAACCCTTCAACACAAATCCGTCTTAGAACATGTCAGTTTTCTCTTAATTTCTTAAAGAGCCGAGGCGGTGGAGGTCTGGAGAGTTGTGAGGATCCCCGTGACGATCGGCAGATTCCTCAGTCTCAAGTTGAGATCTGTCAACGGAACGTCTGCCTGCAGATAATCCTGGATTCATCCTCCGTAATCTCACAGTAAGAGTTTAAACACAAGAGGAACGTCTCACTGCGTCCTCCAGAACGTCACATGTTCCCCGCTTTGTTGGCAACTCCCACACACCGAAATATTAAGGAGCCATCTGGAACCGAAAAGGGTTCTTCTGAGGGATGCCATAGAAGAACCATATCTGCTTCCACAAAGAACCTTTCAAACCAGGGTTCTCTAAAGAACCATTTCCTAAAAGAGTTCTTCAAAGAACCTATAAAGGTGTCTCAAAGAACCTTAAAACATGGTTTTTCAAGGCACCATTTCTGGTTCCACAAAGAACCTTTCAAACCAGGGTTCTTTAAAGAACCATTTACTTAAATAGTTCTTCTAAGAACCTATAAAGGTGTCTCAAAGATTTAAAACATGGTTCTTTAAGGAACCATTTGGTTCCACAAAGAACCTTTCAAACCAAGGTTCTTTAAAGAACCATTTACTTAAATAGTTCTTCTAAGAACCTATAAAGGTGTCTCAAAGAACCTTCAAAACATGGTTCTTTAAGGAACCATTTCTGCTTCCACAAAGAACCTTTCAAACCAAGGTTCTTTAAAGAACCATTTACTTAAATAGTTCTTCTAAGAACCTATAAAGGTGTCTCAAAGAACCTTAAAACATGGTTCTTCAAGGCACCATTTCTGGTTCCACAAAGAACCTTTCAAACCAAGGTTCTTTAAAGAACCATTTCATTAAATAACTTTTCAAAGAACCTATAAAGATGTATCAAAGAACCTTCGAAACATGGTTCTTCAAGGCACCATTTCTGGTTCCACAAAGAACCTTTTAAACCAGGGTTCTTTAAGGAACCACTTCCTTGAATAGTTCTTCTAAGAACCTATAAAGGTGTCTCAAAGAACCTTAAAACATGGTTCTTCAAGGCACCATTTCTGCTTCCACAAAGAACCTTTTCAACCAGGGTTCTCCAAAGAACCATTTCATTAAAGAGTTCTTCAAAGAACCTATAAAGGTGCCTTAAACAAAAAAGATATTCCTCAGTAGGTGATGGTTCTTCGTAGAACCACAAAGCCTATTAAAGAACCATTTTAGAACCTTTACTTGTCCGTGCGCAGCAACACCGATGAGGTCACCGATGAGCAGGAAGTGGAACCGCCTGACGCTGCGTTTCCCTCACACTCACAGCACAGATAGCGGCCGGCGGGCATCAGTGGGAAGTCCAGCTTCAGACATTCCCACAAAACCAACTTCAGCGTCAACACGGAGGTAGCCACAATAATGGAGACGGCTCAGGGCCAAGGAGCCAATCACAAACCGGTATTTAAACGGAGGGGTTATTTTGAGTAGAAGACTGGCACATGGACAGAATCAGGGATTATTCTATTTTAGCATCCAACACCACAAACACATTCTGAAATACTGAGAACATATTCTGTTTTGATCTTATGTTTTCACTTCAAATGAAATGAAAGTAAAGTTTCAGTTTGTGTTTCTACTTTGTGTTTTTCTACACTTTTTATGCACACAATTTGTGTTACCTCTCACTAATGGCGTCTTGGATAACGTGTCTGTATTAGAGCTGGAAGGTGTCATGGGGCGCTTACCTGCTAATTGGCATGACTGCTGGTCTCCAGTGTTTGCCTCACTAATTAAACCCTTTTGAGTGAAGTGTTTATGTTTCTTCTTCTATCCCCTTGTCCATAGTAGGCCCACAGATGATGATGATTGCTTCATCTCTGCAAACAAAAAAGAATACATGTTTAAAAAAGCTTGAATTGCTTCCTTAACCCTTTAGCTATACCTTTTTGTCATATTTCAGAGACACTTTATTCTATTATTCCAATTGTTTCCGAGTTTGTAAATCAATTTGGTCCTAATAATTCTTTTCTGTTTCTGTTTTTTAGTTCTCGATTAAAAACACCCATTATTTTGCAATGGGTTTTTATTTTAAAGTCTCTGCAGACTCTCTCATGTGTGTGCAGAACGTAAACCGATCTCCGTGTCCTCGGAGCTTGCCGTGGTAATCGTTTTTTCCCGTGAGACGATTTTTTCCGTCTGTTTCCGAAGCAAATCGAGTCGCATCGAGAAACGCCGCGAGTGTCGCCGTCTTGATACAAGACGGGATTTTATGACTCGTTTTATTGTTCAAGGGCACTTCAGCAGGGTGTGACTGAAGTGGGCCACTTCTCTCTCTCTCTCTCTCTTGTCTTTAAGCGCTGAGCGTGGAACCGCAGCGCGTCCCTCAGTTAGCGCCCGACCACGAGGACGCCTGAGAATAGCCGGAGGGCGGCGGTGGACTTGGGTGTCACCGGCGGTTATGGAAGAGGAGAGAACCCGCCGACCGGAGGCGTCTCCTGACAACAGCTGGACGTTGCATTGGTCAGAAAGTGGGAAAAGACTCCATCATCGAAAAATATCCTCAAGAGCTGCAGAGGTGGAAATAACTCCAGTAGTTTTACTCCAGGACTGTGATCGAATAGTTTTAACTCTTTATTCTTTTTTAAATGTTCTACTTCATCTGCATTTCATGATGATTTCCCTACTTTTATGCATTTAATTGTTTAGTGATTTTTAAAACTTTTTATTATTATTTGTTTACGTTTTTACTGAACAAAAAGAAAGGTGACAAAACATCGTGAATGAAAAAAAAGACAAAAAAATATGTTAAAAATGTGAAATAATCGAAAAATATATATAATATATACAAAAATAATGAAGAAAAGAAAAGACTGACATAAGTAGGGGTCATATGCATTTTATTTTCATGTGAAACTCGTCATCACTGTCCGTACTTTCCACTTTCTAAACGTGAGAGCAGTTTTGGGGCTCACTCTTTCAAGATGAAGTGCAAAAATAAGCCTCACGATGTCACGGCGATGTCATCAGAGTAATCTCTACGTGGGGATTAGCGACGACAAATTTGCCGAAAGGAAGTCTGCGATACAAAGGAGTGACATTTGAAGAGGAAATAAAAAATCGCTTCAGTGAGATATTTACAAGTTGCATTCTGGGAAATGCAGGATCAAGTGCTTTGGAACTTTGGCCCCAGTCGATGGAAAAAGAATTGCCGTTTTATTAATTTTGGCTCCTGAATAATAATTTTGTCTGAGAAAGAGAGAGAGAGGAAGAGAGAGAGAGAGAGAGAAAGACGCCCTGAAGCGCAAGATTAATTTAATCTGTTTTTGTGAGTTTTTTTGCAGTCAGTGTATTTCAGACAAACTGCTGTTCACCACTTCCCCCGGACTCTATCCGCGGGATTGTGCGTCGAGTGACAGACGTCTCTCGCTCCCGCCGCTCCGTGAGAGACTTCCCGCCCCTTTTTTCTGACGTTCTCTCTGTTTAGCGAAGGCGTCGCTTTTGTCTCAATGAAATAAATCAGACACGACAATTACAACGACAAAGAAAGGTTTATTAAATGTTTGTTTTAGTCAGTCATCGCGGCTCCAACACGTGTATTTACAAAGAAATGGCCTTTTTGTAGAAAACTCTCGTGGAAACAAGACATTAGAATAGTTTAGAGGAGGACATGGGAGGACTGGGGGGTTGAGGGGTCTTAGAGGCACAAGTTACACTTAGTACAATGGAAACATAATTTTTTTGTGGCACATCAAATTCTAGTTTAGGAAAAAAAGATTTGCTAAATGCACTGACATTTTTTCTTTTTTCTTAAAGATACAGAGACACAGTGGTGTTAGCTTCAGGCTACATGGTACCGAAGTAAAGTGAAGAAGAAGAAGTAGAAGAAGAAGGAAAATAAGTCGAAGTAGAAGAACAAGAAAGAAAATAAGTAGAAGAAGAACAAGAAGAAGAAAGAAAATAAGTAAAAGAAGAAGTAGAAAAAGAAGTAGAAGGAAAAGAAGTACAAAAAGTAAATGAAAAAGAAGTAGAAGGAAAATAAGTAAAAGAAGAAGTAGAAGAAGAAGAAGAAGAAGAAGGAAAATAAGTAGAAGAAGGAAAATAAGCAAAAGAAGAAGAAGGAGAAGAAGAAGGAGTAAAAGAAGAAGGAGTAGAAGAAGAAGGAGTAGAAGAAGAAGCCTCAGAGAGAGTTGGAGGTGACAGAACATCCTGCACCGTGAAGACTCTTGTGATGCAACGGCACAATAAACATAAATGTCTTCCTCTAAGGAGGGGGGGGGGGGGGGTGACCGATATTCCTGCACCATCTGTTCCTTACTTCAGGCTCTGTGATCCATGATTGTGCCCCGAACACTCTGCTTGATATGCTCACAGACAGTGTTGGTTCTTTTTGTATAAAAAGACATAAAATAAAACAAAGCTTTAAATCTTTTCCACTTTTATTTGTTTTTGTAGATCAAATATTGGATTTTTTTTTCTTGCTAAGAACTAATTAACGTGCCCTTCAAAAGAGGTGTGAAAGAAGAGAAAGTATCTTAATGCTCACTGCTGGATACACGGTATCCACATCGTGGCTGGAGGCAATGGTTACAGTGACGTGTGGACTCTTAAGTTATGGAGGCTGGTTGGTGTGAGGAGGACAAGATGGTTAATAATGTGGTCATTTGTGCCCTCAAATACATTTTTTGTTTGTTTTTCTTACCTCAAAATACATTTATTTCCTTAAAGGGACAGCGTGTAGGATTTGGTGGCGTCAACATGGCGGACTACGTGAAGAGAACCCGCTACCTATGTGGATTTGAAGGGTTCATGCTAATCGAACAAAAAACATTTACGCTAATAAATCCCTCGAAATGCTACACAATGGCTTTTTAAATTTTAATTTTTACTAACAAATACCCCCGACTGACTCCTCCCACTGAGCCAACGTGAATGTTCTTTGGATTGTCCGTGAATCAGAAGAGAGAAGACCTCAACAATTTAAATAAATACATATAAATACAGAATTAAATGGGAATTATATTTACATTTGAGAGCATTAATTACATTTTTTCCCTTAATTTTTTTTAAAGGGGCAGAGCACCGATTTTAGAAACTTCAGTTTACTCAACACAAACCTGAAAGACACGGAGAGCCAGGAACAGTCTTATTGAAGCCAGCACATCTCAGCCTCTAGATGTATATATATATATATATATATATATATAGTATCATTATTGTTCTTGTATGATCATACTTTGTGCTGAATTCACATGGAATCAGACAAACACAAAATCAGGACCGCATAATGAAATCAAATGATTTTATGTCTATTTCTTTAAGCAATTGTCGCTCTGAAATGCAGCTTTCTCTCAATAGTCATCCTAATTAAAATATGAAGAAACGTTTAATAAAATAAAAGTAAAATCCGCTTGTAACGTTCGAATGTTGTAACTTTGGACTTCTTTGCCCCCCTTCATGACACCACATCTGGTTCGCCTGATTCCATGTGAATAAATACTGTTTTTATTCTCCTTTTTATCAACATTGAAGTGTGCGAGGACATTGTTTTTGAAACTCAATCTGAATAAGTGGCCCCATCATGTAGGAGCCGTGATCAAGCGTCACTCCTGTAAATGAGAGGGAGGATATTGGACCCCATTCGGCTGCATTAACGTGAAAACACGGGACACTCGATACGCTTCTCTCCGTCTCCCTCCCTAAAAATTGCAAGTACGGAAAAAAAAGTAGCGACGCCCTCTACATGTTTAGACACAAAGGAAATGCATAACTCAAAAAGGAATTTGAAGTCGGCTTGTCGACAATTACAGGCGATTACTGTATATACATTCACGGGTGAGCTTGATGGTTCGGAGGCGCGAGATCGGGAAAGAAAAACGTCTCACGACCACGATGCTTGAAATGAAGGAGAAGAAGAGCAACACGTAGTCATTTAAAAAGTGATCGTCATCGCTCCTGCTTGAGGGGGCGTGACCTTTGACCTCAGAGGGAGCACCCGAAAGAAGACCTTCATGGCACACACAGAAAAGTAATGGTTCTTGAATGGTTCTTTAAAAGGCTTTGTGGTTTTACGAAGAAACATCAGCTACTGAAGAACCATTTTTGAAAAATGGTGCCGTAGAATTTTTTTTTTACGGTTCTTTTAGACACTTTTATAAGTTATTTAAAGACATATTTAAGGAAATGGTTCTTTAAAGAACCCTGGTTTGAAAGGTTCTGTCGAACCAGAAATGGTGCCTTTAAAAACGTTGTTGGCAGGTTCTTTGAGACACCTTTATAGGTTATTTTAAGAACATATTCAAGGAAATGGTTCCTTAAAGAACCCTGGTTTGAAAGGTTCTTTGTGGAACCAGAAATGGTGCTTTAAAGAACCATTTTTCGAAGGTTCTTTTAGACACGTTCATAGGTTATTTGAATAACTATTTAAGGAAAAGGTCCTTTAAAGAACCCTGGATTTAAAGGTTCTTCAAGGAACCAAAAATGGTTCCTCTATGGCATCACTCTGAAGAACCATCTTCGGTTCCAGACCTTCATGTTTCTGTGTGTAGGCATGGACGCATCCCTGAACTTTTAAAAGGACATATTTTGTCTCTATGTACAATATTTCCATTGTGTTATTATGACAGTGATCCACAAATAGTGTAAAACAGCAAAAACTACATTTGTGACATTTTTAATGACATGATCGAAAAACAGAAGTATTCTACGATTACTACACCCTGATAGCACATCAGACTCTTTTTTTCCTTCTTTTTTTCCGTTTATCTTCCTGTTAAAAACAATTAAAAGAACATATCGGGGATCAATCCAGAAACAGACACATAAACCGTTCTCAGTGTATTTTTGTTTGTTTGATTGTATCAAAACAACGATGTGATGTGTAACTTAATGGGTAAGTCGGGTTGTGTTTTTCTATTTTTTATTGCCTTTCTAATGTACTTACAGACTAAAAACCAGAACATACAAAAATTAAAAAAGCACGAGGACTTCACAATAAATAGGAAAATACATTTTGCCTGGCAAAATACCACCAATATTTTACTGTACACCCGTGTTGGCTGCTACAATTGAATTACGGTGAATTGTTAAAAAACAAAAAACAAAAAAACCAGAAACAAACACAATTAATGGATCACTAATTCGGCCCTATCCAAACACTAAAAGACGAGAAATATGATTCTTTAAACTTCTTTACTCTCAAACATCCGACTGCTTTATAACCTGAGAGGAGGGTTACATCATCAAAGGTCATCGCCCTCGGCAACCGTCTCTTAGCGACAACATCCATCCTCCTTCATTTTTTTGTCTTTCCGTCGGCCCGTACGGGTATTCTCCCCCGACGTGAGACTTAAAAAATAAAAATACAAATCAGGGAGGTTGCGTGATGTCTTCCTAAAAAACAAACAAATAAATGTAAATAAAAAAAGGTAAAAGTCGGTAAACTTTTGAGGCATCCTGCTGTGCTTCAAGCTGAAGAGAGAGAGAACTCCCCGGCCGCGTGTAGTATACGTCTGAAAAGCATGTACGTGTGCTCGTCTTTTAATATCGGCCGACGGGCGAGAGGCCACGCCTCTTTTACCTCTGGGGGCCGACGGCGCCCATGAGCTCCCATGAGGCTTAAAAAAAACAACGAAAGGCTTCGGCGTCGAAGTCCCTCCCACTTTCTCTGCTCGCCGAGAGAGATTGTCAGTGTATTTTTTCTTTATTTTGTATTATTATTTTTCCAAAAAGTGCTCCTTGAGGGGGGGGGGGGAGGGGTTGCAGGGGTAAGGGGTTGGCCTCTGGTCCAATCGGGACTGTCCGTTGCTGGGGAGGGGGACGGCACTCCTCAGCAGACTGGGCGGCGCTATAAAGACAAGATGGCGGCCAGGAGGATGAGGGCGGAGCTGAGCAGCGCGGCCGACGTGCAGCGCCGACCGGCGGAGTTCACGTCCCGCCGAGCCGGCTCCGGTGACTCGTGGCCGATGCCGTCTGGAAGGGAAAATAATTGGAAATCAAAAATGTTAAATAGCGGTCTGCGGATCATATATATAATCACAATTCCGTCATTTAAAAAAATGTATAGTGACACAGAAAAAACATGGGGCGTGTCTAGACACTGTTCTGAAGCTCGTGGGAGGGGCTTGGAGGTGGAGACCTCACTTTAGGTCCCCACCGGGACATGAGTCCCCACGGGTCTGTGTGTAGTCAGCTTAAGGTCCCCACTGGCATAGAGGTTCAAGAGCACACACACACACACACGTTAACAGCATGCACGGTGCGTTTCCCACCCACCTCTGGGTTCTAGTGAGTTTTGACTGTTGTCGTCAAATTCGACCCCTTCCTGCACGGCACCCGGGCTTTTCACACAGTTGTCTTTAGAGAGAGAGAGCGAGAGAGAGAGAAAGGAGAGAGAGAACATGAAGATTAGGAAACTGCAACGTCGCACGCACACACACACACACACACACACACACACACACACACACACACACACACACACACACACACACACACACACACACACACACACACACACACACACACACACACACACACACACACACACACACACACACACACACACACACACACACACGGGGGTCCGATCACAACAAGCGACTCACTTTGAGGCCTGACGAAGACTTTGAGTCGGAGGCAGCTCCTCCTCCCCTTGTCGTCGGTGATGGAGGCTGCGGAGACACAACAACACCGTCAACACGTTGCGCAACACCTCCCGTCAACGTTCCACTGTCAACATGCGGGATAAACGGAAAGCTCTAGAATCACAGTTAGCCGTGTCACCTTATTCAGTACAGCCGCTTGAGTTCAGACATTTAACGTTAAAAGACAACTTTTCCTAAAGGTTCTAATAGATGAGCCTCCTGGTCTTCTTTTTTAGTTCTTTTTATTGAAAGTAGGCATCAATCAGACATGAACAGATGCCTTTCAGACAATTCACATTGCATGTGCAGCTTTTTAGAAGATGTAGTCGTACAGTGTTGTAGTTCTATACATATGTAGAGCAAGAAGTGTAACAATTAGGATAAACAATAAAAAAGAGACAGAATGAAACAAAAAATCTGGCTTTTTTAACTGTTGCGTAACAAACGAAGGCCCGGCCAATCAGCATCCCCGAAAGGCACCAACATTGTATTTTTGTATTTTTGATATACTCTTGGCTCCATCAGCAGGTTTTCCACACTCATCCCCCTTTCTTCAAACAGTCTGAAGCGCTCCGCCTCTCGTCTGGACTTCCTGTGCGTGACTCGCCCACCTGCAAAATCTCATTTCCTGTTGTTTCCTGATTGGTGAAAAAGACTCGAGATTAAATACAAGATTGAAATCTCTTCTTCTTCTTCTTCTCTTTCTCGCCGGTTTCAGTCAAGCTCTCTAAACCAACGAGTTTCCCGCGTGCCCTTTATGTCCAGAACATTTTATTTACCTCCCGTCCGACCTTTCCTAGTTCCTCCCTCCTCAGGTGTTCTCCCTTTTGTCTCGGCCTGCTCCTCCAGGCCTCGGTGCTCTGACCTCTGGAGGTCAGCGCTCACTTTTAATTGGATTTAACCACTTTATTGTTCAGCAGCCTCTCCCGTTTCACTGTGTGTGTGTGTGTGTGTGTGTGTGTGTGAGCTTTGTGACCGTGGAACAATGCTCCCTCTGCTTCATCACCTCCATTGTTTAACCTGCGGCCTCAAATGTCAACACCTGTACCCAAACATGGACCTTCAGTTTAACACTTTAGTGTTTTAGTGACATCAATCCTTTAGTTACTTTAGTGACTTCAATCCTTTAGTGACTTCAACCCTTTAGTTACTTCAGTCCTTTAGTGACTTCAACTCTTTAGTGACTTCAATCCTTTAGTGACTTCAACCCTTTAGTTACATCAATCCATTAGTTACTTCAATCCTTTAGTGACTTCAACCCTTTAGTGACTTCAATCCTTGAGTGACTTCAATCCTTTCGTTACTTCAATCCTTGAGTGACTTCAATCCTTTCGTTACTTCAATCCTTTAGTGACTTCAATCCTTTCGTTACTTCAACCCTTTAGTGACTTCACTCCTTTAGTGACTTCAACCCTTTAGTGACTTCAATCCTTTAGTGACTTCAATCCTTTAGTTACTTCAATCCTTTAGTGACTTCAACTCTTTGGTGACTTCAAACCTTTGGTGACTTCAATCCTTTAGTTACTTCAATCCTTTAGTGACTTCAACCCTTTAGTGACTTCAATCCTTTAGTGACTTCAATCCTTTAGTGACTTCAACCCTTTAGTGACTTCAACCCTTTAGTGACTTCAATCCTTTAGTTACTTCAATCCTTTAGTGACTTCAATCCTTTAGTGACTTCAATCATTTAGTGACTTCAATCCTTTAGTTACTTCAATCCTTTAGTTACTTCAATCCTTTAGTGACTTCAACCCTTTAGTGACTTCAACCATTTAGTGACTTCAATCCTTTAGTTACTTCAATCCTTTAGTTACTTCAATCCTTTAGTGACTTCAACCCTTTAGTGACTTCAACCCTTTAGTGACTTCAATCCTTTAGTTACTTCAATCCTTTAGTTACTTCAATCCTTTAGTGACTTCAACCCTTTAGTGACTTCAATCCTTTAGTTACTTCAACCCTTTAGTGACTTCAATCCTTTAGTGACTTCAATCCTTTAGTTACTTCAATCCTTTAGTGACTTCAATCCTTTAGTTACTTCAACCCTTTAGTTACTTCAATCCTTTAGTTACTTCAACCCTTGTTATGGATTTTTCATTAAATTAAATTGTGCCGAAGTCTCTCAAACTGATCTGGAGGCGTCGCTCGTGTCCACAGACTCTCCTCCCTCTTTCCTCTCTTCTATCTCCTCTCTCCTTTATCCTCTCTCCTCCCAGACGCTTCATGTGATGGATCCCCGATAAAAAGGCAGAGCCCTCGTCGGTGTTTCCACTCCGGCTCTCGTTTCCAGAAGGCTCTTTATCAGACTCCGTGAGAGGAGATGATAAAAAAGAAACTCGTGTTTCTAACGTCACGGCGATGGAAGCGAAGCAGCAGAAGGAAATAGAGGAGCGGCGGCGAGAGAGGTCGCCGTCACTCAGCAGCCGGGTCCGTCTGTGTCAGCGGGTATCGAGTAACCCAGCTCACGGGGGGGGGGGGCTTTGTCTCTTTTTTCGTGCTTCTGCTGCCTTTCCGACCGCTCGCTGTATATATATATATATATTAAAAAGTCCACTTTCTGCAAGGTTTGCACAGACGTCTTGGGGGGGGATATTTTAAGACTCATTGTAGGACAAAAGAAAGCTCGAGGGGGGGGGGGGGGAGAGGTAGTTTTATTTATTTATTTACTTAAAATATTCAGGTTTTAGGGTTTAATCTCTCGATGTGCCGTCTGAATGATTCATCTTTTCGTTTATGAACATTTGTGATTTGTGTTTTTGAGCAGTGAGATCAAGAATTAAAATAAAGTAGAATAATAAGAAATAATAAAAATAGAATAGAAATAGAATCAGTTGATGCATGAACACAGTCAGTGATCAAGATATATTAAGTAACCTATATATGCATAATATGTTTCCCACGGTATTGCAATTAAACAGACTGTATACATATGTAAAATATAATATTTACATATGTAAAACATAATATCTACATATGTAAAATATAATGTCTACATATGTAAAATATAATGTTTAGATATGTAAAATATAATATTTACATATGTAAAACATAATATCTACATATGTAAAGTATAATGTCTACATCTGTAAAATATAATATCTACATATGTAAAACATAATGTCTACATATGTAAAATATAATGTCTACATCTGTAAAATATAATATCTACATATGTAAAACATAATATCTACATATGTAAAACATAATGTCTACATATGTAAAATATAATGTTTAGATATGTAAAATATAATATTTACATATGTAAAACATAATATCTACATATGTAAAATATAATGTCTACATATGTAAAATATAATATCTACATATGTAAAATATAATGTCTAGATATGTAAAATATAATGTCTACATATGTAAAACATAATGTCTACATCTGTAAAATATAATATCTACATATGTAAAATATAATATCTACATATGTAAAATATAATGTCTAGATATGTAAAATATAATGTCTACATATGTAAAACATAATGTCTACATCTGTAAAATATAATATCTACATATGTAAAACATAATGTCTACATATGTAAAATATAATGTCTACATATGTAAAATATAATGTCTAAATATGTAAAATATGTCTAGATATGTAAAATATAATGTCTACATATGTAAAGTTATGTCTACATGTAAAGTAATTTCAACACTCACACATCTTCAATAGAAACGCCCATGTTTTATTTTGGTAATGAAGCGTGCTCTAAGCGTGATAACGCACCCCGGGGTGCCGTCTAATGGGGCCCTCGCCCCGGGCAGCTTGTTAGTGTTGATGGGTTTTATCGAGCTGCGTTCAGGGGCCTCTGGCCGGCCGTCTGTTCTGGTCGCCATGGCGCCCCGTGTTCTTCCTCGCCTTCCCGTGGCTTCCTCGCCATGACTCAGCATTTCAGTGATTTGGGATATTTGTCACGTGACATCATTTTCATAAAGATCTGAGGCGTTTGAGGAGCCTGAGGAAGATCCGTCATCCCATAACTCAACGTCAGAGCTATTCATCCTTCTTCATTTTTTGAGATGAGTCTTCCTCTCATCTCACTTTCTCATCCTCTCTCTCTCCTCCTAGACGACAATCCCACTTGCAGATTCCTAAACTCGCACACAATTACCCGACTGTCTCTCTCTCTAACTCTCTCTCTCGCCCTCTTTCTTAACCTCTCTCTCCCTCTCCTCCCAGACCACAATTCCCCTCGCAGATTCCCAAACTCTTACGAAGTTACCCGACTCTCTCTCCCTCTCTTTCCCCCTCTCTCTCTCTCTCACCTCCCAAACCACAATCCCCAAACTCTCACACAGTTACCTGTCTCTCTCTCTCTCCCTCTCTCTCTCCGAGGTCACGGTCTGGCGTCTCCGTCCTCGCCGTGATGGTAACTGGAGACCGGAGCGTTGCAGTCCGGCCCCGCCAGGGAACCTCTGGTTCAACACAAGTTGACGCGTTCCGTAAGGCGAGGGAACCGCCCCCCCCCTTCCACCGGGCTGGGATGCCAGCGTGAAGCCGGCTTCGGTGTGACTGCGAGGTGAATTAAGATATAAATACTGAGGGATCAGATGTTTCTCTTGTGGTGATTGGTTTATCTTGGGGAACAAAGCCCCTTTGTCTTTCAGCCCCGAGCAGCTACAGGCGGGGGGGGGGGGGGGGGGTCATGTCATTATCGATGTAGATCTGCACTGGCTGTACGGCGGTGGGGGGGGACTCGGGCGTTTGAAGCGCGAGGGCTTTACGGGGGGAGACGGTCGTCTCTCTCAGACTCTCCCACTGTCTCCTCGGAAAATTGGATTTCTATCCCCCGAGATTAGGATCCCGCTCCCCCGGGGCTCTGCTGGAAAAACACGGCGCCCTCCGGGCCCCACGAGGAGCTGGAGGCTCGCGGCGCAAGGACCCCGGGGTTCGTCATCCCGGCCGACCTTTGACCTTCTCGGACCAGCCGCAGTACTGATCCCGCACCGGGGGGGTAGGGGGGGGGGCTTTTCCCCTCTGGGTGTTCGTCTGTCTGCCAGACTGCAGGTGTCTGTTTGACGCGTCTCCTCCTCCTCCTCCTCCTCCTCCTCCTCCTCCTCCTTCTGCCCGGGGCGGGTGACGATCCCCACGGAGGAGGACAAAGGAGTGTCTGTGTCCGTTAAGACAAGAAGACGTGAATCTCCCCTCAGCGTCATCGACATGCCCACTGACAGATGTTACATGGGCACCACTGGTGTTGACTATCAGCTGTTGTTAGTCAACACGTGATTAAAACACAGTTTCGTGTCACGTAACCAGCCTGTAGAAAACAACAACAACAACAATCCAAAATATGATTTTCACGTGCGACGGCAATCCTCATTTTCTCAGACAAAAGGACGACTAGCGTCAGAAATACACGAGGGCAAAGGTCAAAACTGCCCCTAAGAAATATAATATGCTACACGAGGAGAGGCAAAACATGCCCCCATAATTCCCTCTAATAATTATGATAATTCAATAGCCTTTTGTGTTTGTTCTTTGTGTGTCCTATCTGTATTGCCTTTACTGTACACACAAACAAATCAATAAATATAATTTTAAATTATAAAAGAAAGAAGTTATAATTGTTAATAGTTGTTTAAAAAATGTAATAACAATAAATAAGCACAAAGAAATAAGAGTAACATTGAATATGATTCATGTTTTCTGTTTGTTTTGAAAAACATTTTTAATCTGTAGACTTCTGCCTAATAGTCTTATTATTGCCATTTTTATGACAATTGCTCATATACAGTAAGCCTAAATAAGTATATTTATTATTCTCAAAAAGTGCCCCCATTTCTTTTTAAATGCCCCTGGATTTCAGTCACTGGGGGCAAAAGTTGCCACCTAAAAAAGATGTTAATTTCCTACCCTGAGGACGACTATTGGAAAATATCTTAAATATCAAACTCAAATATAGAAGCCTGTCTGGGGACGTTTAAAAGAATCACATTACATGTGATGTGTGGAAGGGCCGCTGAGGCTCATGGGTAATGTCTTAGTTAAGACTAGAAAACGTGATTTCTCCACAATCTAAATATAAATATAGCTTTTGATCACGACATCTATAGGATCCAGGAGAACCCGCCTTCTATGAGGAGGGAATAAGACGTGTCACTATTAAAACGAGCGTTGTGGGTTCTCCGTGAAGGGTTGTGACTCTGAGGTTCGGTATGAGGCCTTCAGGGCCCTCGGGCGTCTTTTGTTATTTCTTCCCTCGCTTGTCTTCGGTGAACAAGGGTCTGACGGATGAGTC
This sequence comes from Pseudoliparis swirei, assembly GCF_029220125.1. NCBI lineage: Eukaryota > Metazoa > Chordata > Actinopteri > Perciformes > Liparidae > Pseudoliparis > Pseudoliparis swirei. The sequence continues at coordinate 2,654,267 of NC_079402.1, read as the reverse complement.
ATTAATCTGAGGCGGCACAATACGGTCCATATGGCCCGGCGCTGCTCGAAGCCAGAAGGACCGTCTCTCTCTCTCTCTCTCTCTCTGGATGATCAATCATCATCAACTACCACGAGAACTTCGTGACTCGGTTCCACATCAAACGGCACCGACCGGACAGAAAGAAGCCCGATCGGGCCGCCGAGGGTTTCGTTCTTATCGACGTCCAAGAAAATCGCAAAAAGGCATCAACAAATCGAGCCGACCGAAAACTCCCGTAAACAGAACGCCGGTGTTTACGCGGTGGAGTCGAGCGGACGAGCCAACGGAAACACGGGGGGAGGGGCGGCGCCTCGCACCGCGGCGGACACGCGGCTCCGGGAGGATCTCTCGACGGCGGCGCGGTCCCAGTAGCTCGGCGGCACCGGGCCGACGCCAGAACCGGTTGAAAGACGTCGTGAGAACCAAATTATTTCCCAGAGAAACTCTTCCGTGTGATGTTGAGCTTCAGAGAACGCCCACCGGAGTCTTCATCGCAGCGTCCACACAACACGCGCAACAGATGCAGGTCTCTGAAATATGTAAAACATTACCCTCATCGGGTTTGTTCAAATAACCCATCAGAACATTTAATAGTCGATACGTGACATTGGTTCAACAAGGAGGAACCCGTTGGTTCCCACACACAGAACAATAATGGTTCTTAAAGGGTTCTTTAAAAGACTTTGTGGTTCTATGAAGAACCATCACCGACTGAAGAATATTTGTTACGTTTGAGGCACCTTTATAGGTTCTTTGAAGAAATCTTTAAGGAAATGGTTCTTTAAAGAACTCTAGTTTGAAAGGTTCTTTGTGGAACCAGAAATGGTGCGTTGAAGAACTATTTTTTGAAGGTTATTCGAGACACCTTTATAGGTTATTTGAACAACAAAAAAGATCGTTGTAGAACCAGAAATGGTTCTTTAAGGAACCCTGGTTTGAAAGGTTCTTTTTGGAACTAGAAATGGTGCCTTGAAGAACCATTTTAAAGGTTCTTTGAGACACCTTTATAAGATTTTTGAACAACTATTTAAGGAAATGGTTCTTTAAAGAACCCTGGTTTGAAAGGACATTTGTGGAACCAGACATGGTGCATTGAAGAACCATTTTTTAAGGTTCTTCGAGATACCTTATAGGTTATTTGAAGAACTCTTGAAGGAAATGTTTCTTTAAAGAACCCTGGTTTGAAAGGTCCTTTGTGGAACCTAAAATGATTCTACGGCATCACTCTGAAGAACCATTTTCGGTTCCATATAGCACCTTCATTGTTCTGCGTGTAGTCGAAGTTGCAAAGATACAACCGATGTGAAGGGGTCATGGTCCGAAGCTTTGAATCAGGAATATGCATTTCAACACAACATAATCATCCTCTGGTTTCCCGTAAAACATATTTTCTCAAACAGTTCGGCTCATCGGGAACCTTTTCAAAAAACCTGTTCTGGAACAGGAAGTGAGGCCAAAAAAAGGTTCCACTAATACTTCAGTGAAACAACCGGACCTGGTCCCTTTTGGATTTGATATCTATATCTACATTTCCTTTGTCTGTAAATCCAAGGTTGTCTTTCCCTACTCTAAAGTCTCTCTGACCGATGTCTGCTAAATGTCTCACATCCACCATGGAGAGCCCCGTGTCTCCTTCAGCGCCTCTCCTCCTCCTCTTCTTCTGCCCCTGTAGGGCTCTGACTTCACTTATGAAAACACACAAGACTTCCCAGCTGCTTGTTTTCCCCGAGTCTTCTCACGAGGAGGAGTGGGCGGGGGAACTGAGCTCCGCCGGTCCTCGACAAAGGGCCCTTCAGACGAGATGTTTTGCTCCGTTGTGTTTGGGCTCGGCAATCATCCCGAGGACCTGAACATGGCTGCTGTCTTTTTGCAAGCTCCCAGAATGAAATGGATATCGATATTTTGATTGGACTCCCAGTTAACAGTTGGCTCTCGTACATACGACTTTTCTCCTGCTGATACTAGAGTTTCAGTCGTGATACCAAAACATAAATTTTTGGGTAACTCCCTTTGAGTAATATAACATTGTTTCATGATGAATGGTGGTTCAACACAAGCAGCCGTACAAGAAAACGGTGGACAAAATAATGATGATAAACTCCCAGTTAAAAGTTGGCTGTATGAATTTTCTACTCTTCAGTAGTGATAACAAAACACATATTTTTGGGTAATTCCCTTTGAGTAATATGACAAAGTTGTCACATGATGAATAGGGATGGGTATCGTTTTTTTCTTTTACGATACCGGTGATAAACAGTTACTTTTAAAACGATACCGGTGCCTGACCCGATACTTTAAAAAAGAAGAAGCAAAAAATGACGATTGACAAAGACGACATGAAAAACCTCTTTGACTATATTTGGCTAAAAGCCGTTCTCATGGAGCACGGACAAAAAACGGATATCAGACTGTCGCTCGCGCTAGCTCGTAGCTATAAAAAACGCTGCCAAAAAAATGGTGCCAATATATCTCGTAGCTCACGCTAGCTCGTAGATAGCGCTAGCTTATAGCTAGCGCTATCTACGAGCTTGGGTCTGTACCAAACCCTAATGATTAATGGTGTTTTCAACACAAGCAGCCGTACAAGTGACCTCTCACTCTGCAGGATTTTATCCCATTTTTTTCTCCATGACAAAAACAGTACAGTATCGTCTGCAAAGAAAAAACCAGCATGTACTCACAGATGTAGTAGTACTCTCTAAGAAAAAACCAGCGTGTTCTCACAGATGTAGTAGTACTCTCTAAGAAAACCCAGCGTGTACTCACAGATGTAGTAGTACTCTCTAAGAAAAACCAGTGTACTCACAGATGTAGTAGTACTCTCTAAGAAAAACCAGTGTGTACTCACAGATGTAGTAGTACTCTCTAAGAAAAACCAGCGTGTACTCACAGATGTAGTAGTACTCTCTAAGAAAAACCAGCGTGTTCTCACAGATGTAGTAGTACTCTCTAAGAAAAACCAGCGTGTACTCACAGATGTAGTAGTACTCTCTAAGAAAAACCAGCGTGTACTCACAGATGTAGTAGTACTCTCTAAGAAAAACCAGCGTGTTCTCACAGATGTAGTAGTACTCTCTAAGAAAAACCAGTGTGTACTCACAGATGTAGTAGTACTCTCTAAGAAAAAACCAGCGTGTTCTCACAGATGTAGTAGTACTCTCTAAGAAAAACCAGTGTGTACTCACAGATGTAGTAGTACTCTCTAAGAAAAACCAGCGTGTACTCACAGATGTAGTAGTACTCTCTAAGAAAAACCAGCGTGTACTCACAGATGTAGTAGTACTCTCTAAGAAAAACTAGCGTGTACTCACAGATGTAGTAGTACTCTCTAAGAAAAACCAGTGTGTACTCACAGATGTAGTAGTACTCTCTAAGAAAAACCAGTGTGTACTCACAGATGTAGTAGTACTCTCTAAGAAAAACCAGCGTGTACTCACAGATGTAGTAGTACTCTCTAAGAAAAACCAGTGTGTACTCACAGATGTAGTAGTACTCTCTAAGAAAAACCAGCGTGTACTCACAGATGTAGTAGTACTCTCTGCCCGGGCGGAACTCGAATCCCAAGGAGAAGGGAGTGAAGAGCTGGAACTTCTCGGAGAACTTGAGCGGCCCGTTGGGCGACAGCGGCCGGTTGCACTCCCAGCGCTTGAAGCCCTTGGCGGTGTGGTCGCACGAGCTGTAGCCGTCGTAGTTCACCATGTAGAGGACGTAGCGCTCGGCGCGGTCGTCAGACACCGGGCCCACGTAGTGCGGACAGTAGACGTCCAGGTAGTCGTTGATGCACACGTCGATGTGATAATCGCCTCGGTAGAACCTGCAGGGCGGAGAGAGAGACGGACGTGAGTACGGGACAAAAACATTGAATTTGCGTGAACAGTTTTCAAGTATTTTCGGGTCACATCATCGTAAAGAATTCACAGTCCTTACATCCGCAAGACAGGAAGTTAAAATGGGATGTCCACAACAAGTACAAAGCAGAAATAGTGGTTATTTCTTTCTGTGGTGGAGGGCGGAAAAGGATTACTGTTTCCACGGAGCAAATTAACGGAGATAAGCCACGCCCCTACAAGCCACGCCCCCTGTCTGACGCGAATGAACCACGAATATTCTTGCGAGTAAACTCACGTGAGTAAAAGCGTTGTCAGTTCTGTTTTTTAATTAAGGGTTAAAAATGAACCCTTTTTCGTTTTCTTAGAAGATAATCGACAGATTAATCGATTAAAATATAAAAAAATAGCCGTTAGTTGCGGCTCGACTTTGCTAGCAGTCTTTTTTTCTTCTTCTGCCTTTTGCTTTGCTGCGTTCCTCAAACATGATTTCATTTATTCAATAATTTCATTGCACGTGAGGCCGAGATGACAGGATTTAACCGTTTTTTAAGCTTTTCCGCCGGTCAGCGATAACAGCGGCGTGATTAATCTCCTCCCGGTGGGCTGATCGATGTGGATGTTTATGTATAACACGATAATTCCCTGACGCGATCTCTGAATGTGACCTTTTTTTTTTCGTCATGATTTATTAACCTCGTGGAAAAAAATAATACCGCTGAGCGTGCATGTTTCCTCTGCTGCGGCCTGCTTTGTGTTGTGTTCACGACCCCCCCAACCACCCCCATACCGAAGCGGGGGGTATTGGCTCAAGGGTACATCGGGCAGCAGCTGCTCGAGTGGGGCGGATGGTTACTCGTTGATTAGTTCGGGGAGTCTCGCTCTCGAAGACTCGTCCTCGAAAATGGTTTTAAAGAGCCGAGACGTTGGTACCCGACGTCTCGGCTCTTTAAAACCATTTTTGAAGACGAGCCTTCGAGACTCAGCGGAGGGACGCCGCAGCTGGTGGAAAATTAAAAAAAACGTTCCCGAAGGTGCTCGGAAAAAAACTCCGGCTCTGGTTCTGTTTTACAAGATCTCATCATGTCCGTCTCAATCTTCGAGAGCCTCCTGTGAGACTCAACCGACACTCACACACACACACACACACACACCAGCAGAACCCTTCAAAGCCAGTGGGCTCTGAGCCATACATCACTGTTGGCGATGACTTATGCCGTCCCCCCATCGCGTTACGGGGCTAATCCACCCTGGTTAGCGTGTGCTTTTAGCAGCGCTAAGAGGCCCCCCCCCCCCGCCCCCCGTGTAGAATAAGATTTTCATTAGCCCGATATGACAACTTGATGTAGGAGGGCCCCTCGTGGAGTCTGGAAAATAAAATAAAAATGAGGCCTTGTTCTCAAAAAAGCCTCGAGAACGGCCCCCGAGATTTATCCGCCCGATGTTTACTGTAACACACAAGTTCACAGAGAGAGAGAGAGAAAAGTGCAACCGGCGAGATATGCCAGGTATTCATTTCTCCCGCGGAGAGCGATTGGAAAGACATATTCCCAGAGGCGGCGTGTAGGGTTGAGTGCCCCGAGGCTTTTAAGCGCCGACGGATCGGACCCGGTCGTGTCTCTACGCGGCCGCTAATGCCCCCCCCCCGGTATCGCTGACACGCCGCGGATGTCTTCAATGCTCCACCTCTGGTCGTTGACACACAAGGAAGGTGTTGTCGGGGGAGGGGGGGGGGGGGCTGATACCGCGATCAGACACCGGGGTGAACCGGTTCCCACGTCACTGGACCTCTGGGATCAATGGCAGCACCGCCAGTCAGCTGTGTGTGTGTGTGTGTGTGTGTGTGTGGGGGGGGGGGTCATGTTGTCGCTTCACAGATTGTAAAATGTGCCGGCGGGATCAAGCTCGTCCTACTGTGTGTGTGTGTGTGTGTGTGTGTGTGTGTCTCATGGCATCGGCAGCCCATATTATAATATTTTCTCTCTCTCTCTAATTATAGTCCGGTTCAAAAACGTGAAACCAAAGCCCCCCCCCCCCCCCCCCCAGCACCAGCTGGGCGCTCCAGGCACAGCATGGCCTCCATCGGCCTCCAGTTTCAGAGCCGCTCCGCTGGTATTATGACTGCCAGGGGTCAACCGGCTCCACCGGTGTGTGTCACGTCCTCGGCCAGAAGCACTGTGGGGACCGCTGCCCCCCCCCTCGGTGTGTTTTCACTAAGCCTTAAATGTTCAGTTTTCAACCTCACAAGGTGTCAGTGGCCGTCAATCAAATCTGACCCGGGGAGGAGCACTTAAGATTAGACGGGATCACGAAAGAAGTTTGTAAGTCAAGTCTTTGTGAGAGAGAGAGAGAGAGAGAGAGAGAGAGAGAGAGAGAGAGAGAGAGAGAGAGAGAGAGAGGAGAGAGAGAGAGAGAGAGAGAGAGAGAGAGAGAGAGAGAGGAGAGAGAGAGAGAGGAGAGAGAGAGAGAGAGGAGAGAGAGGAGAGAGAGAGAGGAGAGAGAGGAGAGAGAGGAGAGAGAGAGGAGAGAGAGGAGAGAGAGAGAGGAGAGAGAGAGAGAGAGAGAGAGAGAGAGAGAGAGCGAGAGAGAGGAGAGAGAGAGAGAGAGAGAGAGAGAGAGCGAGAGAGAGAGCGAGAGAGAGAGAGAGAGAGAGAGCGAGAGAGAGAGAGCGAGAGAGAGAGAGAGAGAGAGAGAGAGAGAGAGAGATTCGTAATCGTAATTCTCTGAGCACAGACTCTTTATTCCTCGGGAAACGAGCAATTTGAAAACAAATTTAAAATAATAAGAGGAGAGAATAATTCTTTTTGAACGTCACATTGTTGGTATTTCCAGTTTAGAGCCATAAACAACATCTCTGTGGTCCACGTTGGTGAGTTCATCATAATCATGTTGAGCTGCTGCAGGATTCACAATAACTGCTCAAAATAATTTGATTCATGATTGAAAAACAATAGTTTCATAACGCGAGGCTATAAATTCAGATACGCCCGCACCATGTGACACGATGACCTCACTGTGATACGTCCTCTTTCTGAACCTCGGAGGACCAAGACCGACACATTCCTACGGGATGCAAAATACAGAAACAAGATGTCGTGATGACGATAGAAGAACAAAAAGTACTGCTCAGCCACCGGGGGTCAGAGGTCACCGCAGTGAGGCCATCGTCGCTTTGAGGGCATGTTTATGTTCCCCGTCCATTTGGCATCCCGTCAGCGAGAGGCGGTTCTGAGGAGGCTCCAACGTGGCCAGAACTCTCCAGGGGTTCGTTACAGAAGGCGATAAAACACGAGACTCGGCGGACAGATGTGGGACAGATGTGGGACAGATGTGGGACAGATGTTTTGCCGTATAGATTGAGTTTTTTTGTTTGTTGAGTAAAGCTGCAACGAAATATTGACGAGACACACGGAGAACCGTAAACACAGCGGCACCGGACCAGGAGGAGGACGGTCAGACGACTTCCATCTGTCGGTCGACTTCTGCACACAGAAACATGGAGGAGCATCTGGAACCCACGAGGGTTCTTCAGAGGGAGGCCACCGGAGAACCATGTCTGGTTCCACATAGAACCTTTCATACCAGGGTTCTCTAAAGAACCATTTCCTTAAAGAGTTCTTCAAAGAACCTATAAAGGTGTCTCAAAGTAAATAAACGGTTCTCCAGTAGGTGACGGTTCTTCGTAGAACCACAAAGCCTTTTAAAGAACCATTTAAGAACCTTCATGGTTCTGTGTTTCAGGTTCCTCCTCCGTCATCAGGAAGAACAATCAGGCCAACGAACCAGAGCACGGTTCAGCACTTTCTAAAATGTGTCATAATGAGTCATTAACAAAATAAAAGCACCAACATCCATTTGTCTCAGGGGATGACTGATCCCCCCCCCCCTCGCCACCGATTGGCTGAATGAGCGGCGGCCCAGTGGGAGGGGCTTATCGATGAATCAGTAACCGGAGCTCTTAACAAAGCGCGGGCCGATGGGTAATCCCTCTTTTCAGCCAACTCAAGCGGCTTGTTTGCTTTCTTCATCCCTCTTTTCTGCTGTGTTATTGTCACTGTGTGGCCGGCACAGGTGAGGGATGGAGCGGAGAGAGAGAGAGGAGGAGGAGGAGGAGTAATAGGAGAGAAGTGTCGAGGAAAAGTGAAAGAAGGAAGGACGCATGGCTGTAAAGTGTTCAGAAAGATTTCATTCAAGACCCTTCAACCTCCCCGAACTTTGTCTCTATTTGCTCTCTCTCTCTAAAAAAATATAATATATAAATATTTATACATATAAATATATATATCAATATATATATAGATACAAATATATAGATATATATAAATATATATAAATATGTATATATATATAAATATGTATATATGAATACATAAATATATATATTTATACAAATATTTATATACACACAAATATAATTATATATAAATATATAAATACAAATATATATATACTGTATATATAAATATGTATATATGAATACATACATATATATATACAAATATATATATACACACAAATATAAATATATATAAATACATATATATATATGAATACATAAATATATATTTATACAAATATATATATACACACAAATATAAATATAAATACATATATATATATATAAATATATATAAGAATACATAAATATATATATTTATACAAATATATATCTACACACAAATATAAATATAAATACATATATATAAATATATATAAATATGTAATTTTTCTCCATTACAACTGATTTGTCATTTATTCACAAATACTGTAATTACACGCACATTTAAAAATAAATACAATACTGTAGATTCCCAAAGATGTGCTGACAACCCCAAATCCCTCCCCCCCCAAAAGAGACAGCATTGAACACAATAGCAGATCGACAAAGAGAAGATTATAGGTGGTGACCAGATGGTGGGACAACAGTAGGGAAGAGGAAAATAAATAACAGGAATGAGGAGAAGAAGAGGAGGAGTAGGAGGGTGGAGGAAAAAAGAAAATGGAGAGAGGCCAGGGAAGAGAAGGATGCAGGAAATGAGAAGCGAGGAGGGGAAGAGGAAGAGGAAACCAAAGAGTAGGGAGGGAAGGAAGTGAGGAGAAAAGAGGAGAGCAAAGAAAGTGATGAGGAAGAAAAATAATGTGGCGAGAGAAAGTATAAAAAAGGGAGGAGGAGGAGGAGGAGTTGTTTTCCTTATGAACACGCTCGGGTCAGACGAGGGGCAGCTTCCCACAAAGAGAGAGAGCAGAGGAGATGCTCCTGTCCTCACACACACACACACACACACATACACACACACACATACGCACACACACACACATACACACACACACGCACACACACACACACACACACACACATACGCACACACACACACACACACACACACACACACACACACACATACACACACACACACACACACACACACACACACACACACACACACACACGCCACGCTTCTTCTTCTATATCTAGTCCCTACATTTTCTCCGCCAAAAAACCTGTAACACGTCTTTCTCCTGTAGTTCCTCATTATGGCCTCTAGGGGGAACTCTTTATGGAGGCCATCCTGCCCCCTGGTCATGTGACGTGATGTCACCAGATGGGGTCCATCCACCCGTTGCCCTCGGGGGTTAAGGGGGGGGGGGGGGGGGCGGCGGCGATGTCCCATCATTCAAAGAAGTTTAACGGCCATCTTTACTTCGTGATCGGCTTCCGAAACGCAGTTTCACAGAGTGTATTTGAACACATCGTGCATCTGCTGCCAGGGGGCTCGGCCCGACAGCAGAGAGATGGGGGGGGGGGGGGGGGGATGATGATGACATCACTACGTCCTCAGTGAAGGTATCCAACATGCCGCTGACCACGACAAGCTCATGTTTTTAACACCATGACGTCATTCCTTCACGGAGGCTCTACAAATGGCTCCGTGAGTCACTTTATTGATGTGACTGGCCCTTTAAGAGGAACGGAGAGGCCGCCCTCTTGCAGGTTAATTACTGCCGACGCTGTTCTGGTGTCAAAAAGGTCAGAGCAGCCACAGCAGCATGGGGTCAGTGTCAGTCAACACGCACGCACACACACACACGCACGCACACACACACACACACACACACACACACACACACACACACACACACACACACACACACGCACACCCACACGCACACACACAGCAGGGCTCTGTCATTCAGTCAGTGTAAAACCCAGAGGGGCCGAGAGAGCGAGTCGTGCCCCCCCCCCCCCTCTGTGGCTGTTTTTTAGGGTTGCCATGACAACTGTACAGCAACACGACGTTCCCGGGCTTTGAAAAATGGGTCCATGAAGAACACACGCACAAGGAACGTGTATATATAACTATATATATATATATAAATATATAAATATAATATATATATATACAGTTATATATATATATAGTTATATTTATATATATATATTTATTAACGTTCTGCAGGACGCTGTATGTCTCTGCACACGCACGATAATGATTATTATTTCTTTATTTCCACTTTAATGCGGACGCTCCTTAGCGTGACCTCAGAGGAGGAGGAGGAGGAGGAGGAGAGGGGGGCGGAGCCTCCCGTCACACGAGCTGCTGGCCGCGCTCGGCCGATATCGATCCGCCACTTTAGACCCGGCTGAGGTCAGAGGGAGTGACAGGGCCATCATTCAGCCCGGGAGCCGCTGTTTGGCCAACGCGAGCCGACGCATGACCTCGCCTCTCTGAGGAGCTGCTGAGGGACGAGAGCTGAAGATGAAGATGAAGAAATTCCAGTGAACTTGATCTTCTCATCGTCCTCCTCTCACGAGTTATTTAGATATACTCCATCTTCTCTCATTAAATGGATTAGTTTGAAAGTCTACTTTTACATTTATATATATATATATATATATATATATATATATATAAATATATATATATAAATATATTTATAAATATATATATATATATTTGTATATATAAATGTGAAAGTAGATGTTCAAACTACTACTACTGTAGATATAGATAGAACCATTTAATAACATTTCCAGTCGACTTTCTTTTAGACCTAGTTTGGAATAATTTATTTTAGGACACAAACAAATAAATAAACAAACAAACAAACAAACAGATGCAGATGTCAGGTTTTTCCTGTTATAAATATTGCGTCATCACGTTCCCCAATGACATTCCCACGCCTGGGTTCTGATTGCTGCAGCAGGAGACCGTTAGAAGGAAGGCCCCACCTGAAGCCTGACTAACCTGATCCCCCGACCCCTGACCTCTCCCCCCGGGGGCGGTCCGAGCCCCCCTATCACTTTACTGCACCCCAGGGAGCTCTGTGGCATCCACCCCCCCCCCCCACCACCCCCCCCACTCCAGCCCAACACACTCTGAACCCACAACCAGGCGTGGGGGGGGGGGGGATTGAGGAGATGGGGGGGGATGAAGGGGGGAGGAGGGGGAGGAGGTGAAGAGAGGAACCCGCAACGTCTGGACTCAATCACCCGCTCATGACAAGCCTGCAAAGCTCTCACACCGCCACCACCACCACCACCGCTGCTACTGCGTGTGCACACACACACACACACACGCACACACACACTAACACCAGCACTTATTCACCAGTGAGGTCTCTCACACACATCAAAGTGCGGCGGGGCCGACTCGTTGAGTAATAGGCGTTCTGTGGGGAGAGATGGTGATAATGGGGCTCGGAAAGAAATGTGTTGCGTTCAAGGCCCTGAGAAAAGAGAGAGGGCGAGAGCGAGAGCGAGAGAGAGAGAGAGAGACAGAGAGAGGGAGCGAGAGAGCGAGAGAGAGAGAGAGAGAGAGAGAGGTGGAAAAAGGAGTCCAAATGATGTGAGAACGTTTGAGGGAGTGGGGAGAGAGCCCATCCTTGATTCTAAAAACTCTCAAAGGTCTTGTATAAGAGCCTGTGTGTGTGTGTGTGTGTGTGTGTGTGTGTGTGTGTGTGTGTGTGTGTGTGTGTGTTTACGTCTACGGCCCTGTAAACTGTCACACACTACGTCTCAACGGCGTCTCATGAGTACAAAACATCCAGAAGCTCCCAACCCATAAACAGGTCGCCCCTAACACGAGGGTTACGGTCTCTTAAAGGGCCGGAACACCTTTTTACGCAGCAGTCCGACATTGACTAAAACACCACATTGCACAGGAAACACAGACTTCCTTCTTCTTCTCTCTTCTTCCTTCTTCTTCTCTCTTCTTCCCTCTTCTTCTCTCTTCTTCTCTCTTCTTCTCTCTTCTTCTACCTCTTTCCCTCCACGATTACAGTGATTACGGCGACTCACATGTCACGGTGGTCCCATGAGGAGACGAAGACGTCCTCACAAAGAGAGAGAGAGAGAGGGAGAGAGAGAGAGAGAGAGAGAGAGAGAGAGAGAGGAGAGAGAGGGAGAGAGAGAGAGTGCGAGAGAGAGAGGAGAGAGAGCTGTGATCCTGCACCAGCTTTGTTGTTATTGTTCATCAGGGCGTAAGTGATGGACTCGGTCCGTCCGTCCATGTTCTCCACATGGCGACCAATGAACAGGGCTCACACACATGTCGACCAATGGGTGTCCAGGACTTTAAACCAAATGTCCACGACTAAACGTTGTTTGGAAATCTCGGTGCAGACATAAAAAAAGTGATAAAATGTGATAATTAAACTAACAATAAGAATTCCAAAGCACACAGGAGGGAGAGAGAGAGAGAGAGAGAGAGAGAGTCAATGACCTCCCCTGAGTCTGAAGGCTACCGAGGGGTGGACCACTTAGGGGCTTGGCTCCGCCCCCTTTACATCCCCACGGCGGGCCCAGAGAAAACAGCACATGTAATGTCATGTAAGGGCTAAACATAGCGGCGGCCTCCGAGGGCCCCGCATGCCACAACCACCTGGTCCGCTCAATCTGGCCCCCCCCCCCCACACACACACACACACCGCCACAGCCCCCCCCCCCGACCAGGACCTTTCCCCTTGACACACAGAACGTCCGTCAAAGTCTCGTCCGCAAACCGGAGACCTCAGATCTACGCATACCGCCTTAAGAGAGGCACCGGCTCGGATCGCACGCGGTCCACCTTTAGAAGACGTTTTTTAAAAGCGGCGCCGTATCTCATCTTCACGCCGGCTGCAGCATTCCCGTGTCAGCGCCGGCCGCCGCTCCCGGGTCACGTGACCGGCGAGCGGCGCGATGGACCTGAGCGTGTTTTGGGAACTCCGGGGGGCGAAATATCGATGAATATAAACACGGTTACCCACGGTTACGGAGACGAGGGACGCCGCAACATGTGTGAATATATCACGAGAACACGAGCAGACGCTCCTTCACACACACACACATGGAGTGTGTGTGTGTGTGTGAGACTCTCTACCTGTCATCCTCACAGCCGCGGTGTGTTCATGTGTTTGTTTTGACGTGGACAGCTAAGCGCCGCGACCCCGTCCGACCAATCAGGCGCCAGGATGCTCCCCGACTCCAGAGATTAGACACGGCCGATGAACCTCATTTACACGAGGGATGATTAAGAAGAAGAAGAAGAAGAAGAAGAATGAGAAGGAGAAGAAGAAGAAGGAGAAGAAGAAAAAGAAGACCCCCCGGGTTAAGATGGCGACCCTTATGGCCGCCATCTTAACCCGGCGTCTCTAATCGGTTTTCATACAGCCCCCCCCCCCCCCCTGCTATTACTGAACTCTTTCTCTCTCTCTCTCCCCCTCTCTCTCTCTGCACGCCATGTGGCCGCCATTATCGCCTCGTGGAAAGGGAAGAAAAAAAAAAAAACAGAGCGGCGTCATCCGTTCTCGTCCATCAGCATTAAGGACGCCGTCAAGAGACGACCACTCACGCGGCCTCGTGTAATGTGTGTGTGTGTGTGTGTGTGTGTGGGGGGGGGGGGGGGGGGGGCGGAGCTGCTCATCAGCTGCTGTCGTTACTTTTATATTATTATTTTTACGACTGTGCGAGTGCTCCGGACCCTTAATGCACATCCTTCCTGTCCTCCAGCGTCGGAAAAACACAAAAGGGGCGGGGCTAGAATAGCGGTGTGTGTGTGTGTGTGTGTGTGTGTGGGGGGAGGGGGGGGGCATCGGGTTCATGAAGACAGCCACAGGTTTTCGATCGCTGCACCAATTAGCGGCGCTCTGATTCTGCGCCACGCCCCGGTGGTTACATAATAATACTCAGAATGGCCACCGGGGCGTGGCGCAGATTCAATAACAACGGGCGATCGCGTTTCCGTGGAATCGGATCACGGCGGAGTGCCGGTGTCATGACTCGACGCCTCTCGCCCCCGAACACGTGGAGAACCTCAGAGGACCGTTCAATCTGGACTTTGGGTGGATTCATATTTCATAACGAGACTCTTCACACACACACACACACGTGGGAGAATTCTCATTTTTTCGTCCGCGGCGTCTCAGATTCTTGACGCCTTTTGTGAAGCTTTTATTTTGGTGGGCTGTATTTCGGTGTCCGAGGCTTTTCAAAATGAAGCTAAATAATAAAACGGCACGAAATGTGCTTAAATGAAGTCAAATAGACACGACTGCGCATCATGAACAATTATAATTCAATCTGGACTTTGGGTGGATTCATATTTCAAAACGAGACTTTTCACACACACACACATGGGAGAATTTATGTTATGCAGAAAATGTCAGAATCTAATTTGTTTGTCCATCGTCAAGAATCTGAGACGCCACGGACACAAGAATTAGAATTTTATATTTTTGGATAAGTGCTGTTTTATTACTTAGCTTTATTTTGAAAAGCCTCGGCCTCAGAAATACATCCCTCCAAATTAAAAACTGCACAAAAGGCGTCAAGAATTTGAGGGCCCATGGATGCAAAAATGTGATTCTGACATTTCCTTTTGTGCAGCTTTTATTTTGGTGGGATGCATTTCTGAGGCCGAGGCTTTTCAAAATAAAGCTAAATAATAAAACGGCACAAAATTATCTTAAATGGGGTGAAATCAACACGAGTGTATTATGAACACATTTGAGATTTTCTCTGAGCAGGAAATACCAAAGTAAAACCTCTGAGGGCCGTTCAATCTGGACTTTGGGTGGATTCATATTTCATTACGTGACTTTTTACACACATTGGAGAATTTATGTAATGCAGAAAATGTCAAAATCTCTTTTTTGACACCTTTTGTATTTCTGAGGTTGAGGCTTTTCAAAATAAAGCTAAATAATAAAACATCACTTGTACAAAATGTCCTCGAATGGAGTCAAATCGACACGAGTGTGTATCATAAAACCAGGAAATACCAAAACAAAACCTCAAACATGTGGAACACGGCATCCAACAGGAAGCCGGCAGGAATCCTGTAAAGTCGGTCGACATTAACCGCCACGTGAACCGCGGGAGGAAAACGTCTGTGTGGGTGACAGAGACGGTTTAGGTAACACACACACACACACACACACACACACACACACACACACACACACACACACACACACACACACACACACACACACACACACACACACACACACACACACACACACACACACACACACACACACACACACACACACACACACAGGCTCAACACTTCCCAGCTAGCCTCCACACAACGGGCCAATTACATGCACATGGAGGCTTAAAGAGCCGTTACAGCCCCAGAGACACAAATATTTGGATGTTGCTCTACACACACACACACACACAAAATACCATCTGGGGTTAAACAAAATGAATCATATCAAAAGAGAACATAACTCACTGGAGGACATATGTATACACTGAGGCGTACGTACATTATGCCTGAGTATTACCATTTATCAAATATATATATTTATATATATGTACAGGACTGTCTCAGAAAATTAGAATATTGTGATAAAGTTCTTTATTTTCTGTAATGCAATTAAAAAAACAAAAATGTCATGCATTCTGGATTCATTACAAATCAACTGAAATATTGCAAGCCTTTTATTCTTTTAATATTGCTGATTATGGCTTACAGCTTAAGAAAACTCTAAAATCCTATCTCATAAAATTTTAATATTTCCTCAGACCAAGTAAAAAAAAGATTTATAACAGCTGAGTGTTTGTCAAGGCTCAGGAAACCCTTGCAGGTGTTTCCAGTTAATTAGACAATTCAAGTGATTTGTTTAATACCCTACTAGTATACTTTTTCATGATATTCTAATATTTAGAGATAGGATATTTGAGTTTTCTTAAGCTGTAAGCCATAATCAGCAATAAATCAGAATAAAAGGCTTGCAATATTTCAGTTGATTTGTAATGAATCCAGAATGCATGACATTTTTGTTTTTTGAATTGCATTACAGAAAATAAAGAACTTCATCACAATATTCTAATTTTCTGAGACAGTCCTGTATATGTATATATATTTATATATATATTTATATATATCTATCTATATTTATATAAATATATATACATATATTATTATTTTTCTCAAATGTGGTTCCACACGAAAGTTGTTGTGCAAAGACGACTGAAAAAATGAAGCCCCTCCCCCTCTTTCCCGTCCCTCCCACTCTCTGTGTGTGTGTGTGTGTGTGCGTGTGTGTGTGTGTGAGTTTGCTGCGTGTGTATTCCATACCAACTGTTGTGTCATTCGGTGCTAATTATAGGTAAAATAGGGCCGTTTTCGGTGAAGCCGACTCCCTCCTGGAGCTCCATTCAGAATCTATATTCACATTCATCTCCTCCTTTACACCCCCCCCCCCCCCCCCCCCCCGTTACGAAAAAAAGTGGCAGCTGTAAGCTAACTTCATTTATATTTGTTTCTCTTCAATAGATATAAAGCTGTTGTTAGTCACTCGCTTTGGGGGAAAGCGCTGAGAGTTGAGACGTCTCTCACACATCGGACCCGCCCTGGTGGCAGAGCGAGGTCATCACAGGTGAGAGGAGGTCTCAGTTTCACACCCAGAGGTCATCAGAGGTCACCAAAGGTGTGTGTGTGTGTGTGTGTGCGCACACCATTTTCTTCCCCTCTGTCATGAGGCCCGACCCGAGGAGTAACCCGAGCCCCTAATCCACCTCCGACAGCCCGATCGGGTCATCAGTCAGGCAGAGCAAACTGCTTCACACACACACACACCTACACACACACACACACACACACACACACACCTACACACACCTACACAGAGAGAGGTGGCTCTGTGTTTGAGTAGCTGTGTGCTTGAGCGTCGGGGTCGGGGGGGGGGGGGAGGTCGCAGCAAACACATTGGATAAACAGTGTGTGTAGGTGTGTGTGTGTGTGTGTGTGTGACAGCCCGACATCGTGATGGCGTGATGTGCCTGGACCTGTCCGAGCGCGGGGGGGGGGGGGAGGTGGTGACTGATCGTGGTAAAGCCCCATAACCCTCCTCGAATGATCAGGACTGACAGCGCACACACACACACACACACACACACACACTGCGTTCTGATGAGGCGTGACGGCTCATTAATGCTCATTGAGAGATTTAAATTTCCCTTTTAAATGAGCTCCTACATCAGTGTCTCTGCTTCTGATCGATCGGCCTCCAATACATAATCACACAGGCCGGTGATCAATAACGTGTGATGATTATGACGGGGGGGGGGGGGGGGGGCGGTACCGTCCGTCTCTCTAAAGATTCTATTATGCTTCTATTATGGTCTGTTGCTGCGAGACGAATCAATAGAAATAACACTGTGACATGTTGAGATGTTAGGATCATAATCCATAATCTATAATCACAGGGGAACAGTTCTATATCGGGACCGATCAATGAGGAGGCGGAGTCTAATGGACCTGCAGGACCGGACCGCGCTGTAATCTCATTTATGAAACTTAATAATAAACTAATACAAGCGACTTGAATCAGGAATAAAAAATCCTTTCTCCGGAATAAATAATTAATAATAAATAATTAACAATGAATAATTAATATTCTGAAGGAAAGAGAAAAAAGGCAAAAAAAGGAAGTGAAAGGAGACCGGTCGACAATCTGGAAGAGACGCAGCCGAGAGCGGTTAGCTGGAGGGACACACACACACACACACACACACACACACACACACACACACACACACACACACACACACACACACACACACACACACACACACACACACACACACACACACACACACACACACACACACACACACACACACACACACACACACACACACACACACGCAGGCGGAGAGTGTCTGCTGCATTCCTGGGGGCCCTCTGGCCCTCGTCAGCGGGCAGCAGGGCTCTGAAGAGGCTCTCACGGGCCTGTTGGCATGCGGCTGGTGTCAGGTGACAAGAGGGGGGGGGGCTGTGTGTGTGTGTGGGGGGGGGAGGGTATATGACCACCCTGAGGCGCCTTGAGGGTGAACCCCTCAGCTCTGGACGTTGTGGTCCTGAAGGCCTTTAAAACTATCAAGGAAGCCCGATGTGACGGCGGCGCCAGCGCAGCCTGTGATTGGCCGAACGAGTCCTGAAGTCGGCCGGCGGCGACGGTCGGCGCGTCGGAGGCTTCTGATTGGACTTCACATCGTTGCTCTTTACAGCAGCAGATGTGCAGCAGCTCTCAGACGAGGGGGAAGGGATGGAGAAGGTCACGACCTTTCGACCTGTCAGAGACGAGTCTCCTCCTTTTTTATTTATTCTTTAAATGGTGCATCATTTCTTTGTTAAAATTAAAAAAAAGTATATATATATATAATATGGTCATCGTATGAGCTCTGAACCTCCGGCTTTCTACAGGGAACCGATGCGGCTCCACCATGACGCCTAAGTGCTCTATAAAATAAATAAAAATGACAAAAAAATGCACAAATATTACAATTTAATTTATAAATACTACAACAAAATTAAAACAATTTAAAACATTTAAAAAAAATTATAAAGAATGTTTTCATGAAATAAAAATCTAAATTCTAGCACCGGTACAGGTCCACACACACACACACACACACACACACACACACACACACACACACACACACACACACACACACACACACACACACACACACACACACACACACACACACACACACACACACACACACACACACGGCTGCGTTCCATCACTTCACGAGCTCACTCCTGGGGCTCCGCCTCCTGGAGCTCCCCCCCCCCCCCCCACAGGTTCACCGTGCGAATCTGCGGCCGCGCTAAGTGGGCGGCGTTGACAGCGAACGCCTCGCGATGGGACGGCGTTACAGCCGCTGATCTTTTAAATGGGTCCCCGCACGAGGGCCGGCGGCATGTTGTGGGAGATGAACACACTCGTTAGCCTGAAGGGGGAGAAACTAATGACTCGCCACGAAAGGAATGTGGACGCCGGCGTGGAAACAGAACCACGAGCTCACAACCTCTTTCGGGCCCTTTTGGCCAGGCAAGAACACGGCTACCTATATTTGAGTTCCTTTAGCGTGACAGCTGCTTCGGGTCCTCAGCACCGCGGAAAGAAAAGGAAACGGTGGCTGTTTGAAGGCCGTAAGAAGAGGAGGAGGAGGAGGAGGAGGAGGAGGAGGAAGAGGAGGAGGAGGAGGAAGAAGAGGAGGAGGAGGAGGGAGGACCGGTGTTGTGAGGCTGGGAGTCTTGGGGGGAGGAGCTTCCCGGCCCTAATCTGCCTCTGGGCTCGGGAGAAGGTGTCGGGGTGGAGAGCGGGTCTGTCAGCACCCGGGGTCTCCATCCTCTCCTCCTTCATCCCTTCATCCCTCTTTCCCCTACATTCCTCAGATAGGGGGGGGGGGAGCCCCCCTGATAAGCGTATCTGCCTCCCCGGCGTGTGACAGACGAAACCCATTTGTTTCTCATCTGTGCCCGACAGCTCGGGCGGAGGAGCTGCTGACGGAGTGATGGAGGAGGAGAGATGGAGGAGGAGAGATGGAGGAGAGACGGAGGAGGAGAGATGGAGGAGGAGAGATGGAGGAGGAGAGATGGAGGAGGAGAGACGGAGGAGGAGAGATGGAGGAGGAGAGACGGAGGAGGAGAGATGGAGGAGGAGAGGAGGAGAGATGGAGGAGGAGAGACGGAGGAGGAGAGATGGAGGAGGCCCGGAGGAGGAGAGATGGAGGAGGAGAGAGGAGGAGGAGGAGATGGAGGAGGAGATGGAGGAGGAGAGCGGAGGAGGAGAGGAGGAGGAGGAGGAGATGGAGGAGGAGAGATGGAGGAGGAGAGAGGGAGGAGGAGAGATGGAGGAGGAGAGATGGAGGAGGAGAGATGGAGGAGGAGAGATGGAGGAGGAGAGATGGAGGAGGAGAGATGGAGGAGGAGAGATGGAGGAGGACAGATGGAGGAGGAGAGATGGAGGAGGAGAGGAGGAGAGATGGAGGAGGAGAGATGGAGGAGAGAGATGGAGGAGGAGATGGAGGAGGAGAGATGGAGGAGGAGAGATGGAGGAGGAGAGAGGGGGGAGAGGAGATGGAGGAGGAGAGATGGGGAGGAGAGATGGAGGAGGAGAGATGGAGGAGGAGAGATGGGGGAGGAGAGATGGAGGAGGAGAGATGGGGGAGGAGAGATGGAGGAGGAGAGATGGGGGAGGAGAGATGGAGGAGGAGAGATGGAGGAGGACAGATGGAGGAGGAGCGATGGAGGAGGAGAGATGGAGGAGGAGATGGAGGAGGAGAGATGGAGGAGGAGAGATGGAGGAGGAGAGATGGAGGAGGAGAGATGGAGGAGGAGAGATGGGGGAGGAGAGATGGAGGAGGAGAGATGGAGGAGGAGAGATGGAGGAGGAGAGATGGAGGAGGAGAGATGGAGGAGGAGATGGGAGGAGGAGGAGAGATGGAGGAGGAGAGATGGAGGAGAGATGGAGGAGGAGATGGAGGAGGAGAGATGGAGGAGGAGAGATGGAGGAGGAGAGATGGAGGAGGAGAGATGGAGGAGGAGAGATGGAGGAGGAGAGATGGAGGAGGAGAGATGGAGGAGGAGAGATGGGGAGGAGAGATGGAGGAGGAGGGAGGAGGAGAGATGGAGGAGGACAGATGGAGGAGGAGAGATGGAGGAGGAGATGGGGAGGAGAGATGGAGGAGAGATGGAGGAGGAGATGGAGGAGGAGAGATGGAGGAGGAGAGATGGGGAGAGATGGAGGAGAGATGGAGGAGGAGAGATGGGGAGGAGATGGGGAGGAGAGATGGAGGAGAGAGGAGGAGAGATGGGGAGGAGAGATGGGAGGAGATGGAGGAGGAGATGGGAGAGATGGAGGAGGAGAGATGGAGGAGGAGAGAGATGGAGGAGAGATGGAGGAGGAGAGATGGAGGAGGAGAGATGGAGGAGGAGAGATGGAGGAGGAGAGATGGAGGAGGAGAGATGGAGGAGGAGAGATGGAGGAGGAGATGGGAGGAGAGATGGAGGAGGAGATGGAGGAGGAGATGGAGGAGGAGAGATGGAGGAGGAGAGATGGAGGAGGAGAGATGGAGGAGGAGAGATGGAGGAGGAGATGGAGGAGGAGAAGGAGAGATGGAGGAGGAGAGATGGAGGAGGAGAGATGGAGGAGGAGAGATGGGGGAGGAGAGATGGAGGAGGAGAGATGGGGAGGAGAGATGGAGGAGGAGAGATGGGGGAGGAGAGATGGAGGAGGAGAGATGGGGGAGGAGAGATGGAGGAGGAGAGATGGGGGAGGAGAGATGGGGGAGGAGAGATGGAGGAGGAGAGATGGGGGAGGAGAGATGGATGACCTCTGTCTGTGACGACCTCTGTCTGTGATGACCTCTGTCTGTGGATGACCTCTGTCTGTGGATGACCTCTGTCTGTGATGACCTCTGTCTGTGATGACCTCTGTCTGTGATGACCTCTGTCTGTGGATGACCTCTGTCTGTGACGACCTCTGTCTGTTGACGTATGAACGCCGGTCAAAGGACTCAAACACGCTTCTGTGGTGCAGTTCACGCTCCCAGAAGGCCTCGTCGTAACCATGACGACACACACGGGCTAACAAGGTGATAACAATCACAAACTCAGAAAGAATGAACCTACAGATGAAAGATATTTACCACGTGGCAGCCGGCTGCACACACACACACACACACACACACACACACACACACACAGACATGTGGTGCAGCGTGGGCAGCTGCCACACAGAACCGGTCGTTACTCTAATAATTGACAGAACTTTTCTGCGGATGGAAGAAAGTAAGACTGACGAGGGGGAAAGAAGTGTGTGTGTGTGTGTGTGTGTGTGGGGGGGGATCCACCAGTGTTAAAACAATGTATGCACGCCTGGTCCGGGGAGGGACTCGAGGTTTTTGTCGCAGGAGAACAATAGTCTAGAGAAGAAGAGACGGGTAAATGGACTCTCCCGCTCTCCTTCATCCGGTTGTGGTTCTCTCTCATCCCTCATAATCCTTTCCCCAAACACCGATGAGTAAGTCCTGACACACAGACGCATCGCCCGCCGGGGATTTACTACCTAAATAAATACTCCACACACACACACACACACACACACACACACAAACACACACATAAACACACACACAGAAACACACACACACACACAAACACACACATGAACACAGACACAGAAACACACACACACACACACACAGAAACACATACACACACAGAAACACACACACACACACACACAGAAACACACACACGCCCGTAAAAAGCTAAATTGAAGCAATAAATTCCCCTGTCATCTGTTGCCGGGCGGCGTGTCGTCGGAAACTTGATTTAGAAAAAGATTACGGCGCCAATGTGACACCTGAGAATTGGTTTGACTTTGTTTGTAATTTCCTGACTTTAAAAGATAACATTACTGTTTATTTGCGTCTCCTTAAAGGAGCCGAACACACGGACGACTCCTCGATGGAGAATTCACCGGAGAATCTTGAACTCCAACGTGAATCACGTCACGACTCGGAGTGTCATGCTGATTAATTCTTAATTCAGGTGATTAGAAGTCGGATGTTTGGAAGAAGTAGCATCTTCATCTTCTGTGTCTTCTCACTTTAAGGCTGTTGTTGTTGTTGTTGTGTATTTCATTCAGTCAATCAAATACAATATTATTATATATAATATACAAAACAGAAAGATTGAAAAGGTAGAGGTAGAAGAAAAAAATGCAAAAAATGCTTATATATTCCTATAAATTTATATAAAATAAAGAAAAATAACAAATAAAATAAAAAAACTATATATATATACATACATACATATATGTATACATATATACATATACACACATACATACAGACATACTTCCACATTCATCTTCCATATAATTACATTTCAATCACATTTCTAACTCTCAAGAATTGTTATAATGAATAAAACCGATATTAATAAAAGAGTTTCTGATATAATGACGACAGATTTAGACTTTACGGCTTAAAAAACAAGGATTTGGATTCATAAATCGATCTGACTCGACATCCAACGCCGGCTTCTTGTCCGGACAACTTCCCTGATGAGCGAACAGAGTCCAGCTCCTGAAACAACGGCTCTCCTCACAGAGGAAAGAGCCGTTGGCAGAAGAGCCTCGGCGCCCGCCTGGAGGATTTAATGAGCGTCGGCCACGGTGGAGATCTGTTAGCGGCGAACCGCTCGATGTTTTTGGTCCAGAGGCGAGACCCTCTGAAAAAAACAAAGTCTAAATCTCATGTCAGACAATATAAAGAGTTATCTTCCTCCTCATGTGATCCGCGGAGCCGGAGAGACGATCAGCTCCCGGGAGGTTTGGCTTTACTTCCTGCTTCCTTCCTGCTTCCTTCCTGCTTCCTTCCTCCTCATCTCTTCCCTCTTCCCTCTGATGACCGCGCTGCTCGCTGGCTGCGATACGCCGAGGAATCTGAAGGTGCATGTGTGTGTGTGTGTGTGTTAAAAAAAAAAAAAATTCTTTCCGGCACACCTGCTCCCCCCCCATCGTGCAACCAGTGCACGCCGCCTGTTAGCTCCCCTCAACACTTTGCATTGTGTCGGCAGCCAGCGTGGCGTTGCTAATCCGCGGTGATCGGGGGGGGGGGGGGGGGGGGGCCTGGTGGCTGTGTTGTGCGTTTGTGTGAACGGGAGAGGAATGTGGCAGCAGATGTCGGCTGCGTGCGACGGGCTGCCGTTCAGGATGCGGCCCGTCGCCGTCGAGCGCTAACGACCGTGGCGCTGTCGTCGCGCGGCCCGTCAGCGCTCCTCCGAAGACGTTATGACCTCGGTGGTTGCTCGGGTCAAGATTGTTGAAATTTACGTTAGCATTCAACCTCACGACATCCCTTAAAGGTGCTCAATCCATTGCCTCCACGGTGAGCTGGTGGCCAGCACAACAGTGCAAGCAGCGCACATGGCGCTCACAACGCGGCCCGAGCTAACCGCGCTACCCGTGCTAACAGAGCTGCCCGAGCTAACAGTGTTAACGGGAAAAACGGGAAAGCGATATGAGAAAATGGCGTTTCCAGTTAAACAAAAAAAAGGGGCGTGCCGGGAGAGAGACTCTGGTCTTTGGAAGTCGGGCCTTCTCTTTGTCGCATGTCCTTTCTGCCATGTGATTATGTTACAGCCAGTCAGTACCCCCCCCCCCCTCCTCCCCGGCGTCTTCGGTATCAAACGGCGTGATGTGACACTGGAGTCCACAGGCCAATCGGGCCATCCCAAAAAAAACACCTCCTTTTACGTAATAAGCACCAGACTCGCAGCTCTGCGAGAAGAGAAAGCCCCAAAAACCACTTCAGCGGGAAGACGAGGCGATAACTCTTCCTCCGGCCCGAAAGTGCGGTTATGACAGCGGGCCCATTAGCTAAATGGAGAAGGAGCAATGTGCGGCGTGGAGCTCCGGCTGTATCACTCTACATCCCTCGCCCCCCCCCGGGATGATTCCAGACGCCCTCGTGACGGCCTTCCCTGGGTCAGGTCACCGTAAATCTCAGGCTGATCAAGACCGAGTGACAGTTGGGAACCGCCCCCTTTTTTCTCTCTCTCTCTCCGCGGCTTGAGGCACGTCAAGGACGTTTGTCGTGACCCAAAAAAAAAGTGCTTCGCGGGGCAGCTGGCGGGTCGGGAAGTGAAACCCGGAGTCACGTGTCCTGGCTTTTAAAAGTCTCTCCACTCAGGGCGGCTTTTATGTGCCTCTCGAGTGGGTCGACGAGGACGAAGGAGGAGAGGAATTAACTGCGGGCTAATAGCTGTGGTTGCTAACGAGTCACAGGGCTAACAGCCGCGGTTGCCAACGAGTCATAGGGCTAATAGCCGCGGTTGCTAACGAGTCCCAGGGCTAATAGCTAAGGTTGCTAACGAGTGGGGTTTTACAGACCGGCTTCGAAGGGGCAGGAAGTGAACCAACGTTTTGGGTAGAAAATAACGGCCTTACATCGAACGCTCCAGCAGGGGGCGATGATGAGAACCCGATGCTTTGGCTACGCTAACATACACGTGTTGACCAATGGATCTCCACGACGTTAAACCAAATTTACATGACCAAACATTTAGTGAAATCTCGGTGTAAAATATAATAATTCCAAAGCATAACAGTATTAAACTGTGAATATTAACATATGAATATAACACATTTCCACGACTTTTGCAAAACTTTTGGCATTTAATTTTATTTCAATGACTTTTCCAGGCATGGAAATAACAATTTTTTAAAATTCCAGTACTTTTCCATGTTTTTCATGACTGTACGAACACCGATATGTATGTTGGATATAATTAGGCATAAATCTCGTGATGGCACGCGCCATAGACACACACAGACACGCCCCCTTTGTCTGCTCACGCTGTCATTATTATCATCTCGCTGCCAGCTGAGATCCTCATGTTCCAGTCTCAGCCGATATGCAATGGGACTTTAATTCAGTTTAATTTGAGATAATATTGACTTTGATATTTGTATAAAATGTGAAACCGGTTCAGATGAAATGACTAATGATGTCTCAGCGTGTGGGTCCTTTATGTCTTTATGAGGAAGTCATAACAATATTTCCTCACACACACACACACACACACACACCACAAATATAATTTCTGGTCCAGACGATTGATTCCAACATTTAGGTTTCCACTATCAACACATCCAACATCCTATCGTCTCCATTATGATTCAATCAAATATTTGATATCATTATCAATATTTATTTAAATCACATGTGCCGATAATTGTCCACAATTGGCCTCATACAACTAAAGGATGTTGTTGTTTCCTCTGTATGTAAAGTTTGAAAGGATTTCTCAACATATTGCCCAATTCTCTGAGAAACTAATGGACTATAAACCCAATCCTTGCTTTCTAAGATTCCTTCAGTACGAATAGATTTGAAAATTTAATATTTGCCGTAGAGTACAGATCTCTCATCTCCTGACCGACCTCGGGGTCAGCGATAGGTCGCTCCCACTCCATCCGCCGCATTGACGTCCACACACACACACACACACACACACACACACACACACACACACACACACACGGTCCCATCAAAGAGTGTCACTGACGAAGTATTGAACTGTTTTTGGAGCATTTCCTCTGATCGGCTTTGTTTAGGTGTGTGTGTGTGTGTGTGTGTTGTTTTTATTGACGATCTCAAGAGCCGCAGGGGGAGGACACTGTGATAAGGTCGGGCCCCTCTCACATCTCTGTGGTGCTGATAAAGCGGGGGCACTCACACACACACACACACACACACACACACACACACACACACACACACACACACACACACACACACACACACACACACACACACACACACACACACACACACACACACACACACACACACACACACACACACACACACATCAAAGACTGATAACACACCTCTGTGTTATCTTCCTGTGGCTTTGTCTCCGGATACACACACACACACACACACACACACACACACACACACACACACACACACACACACACACACACACACACACACACACTCTGTTTTTGTATAGCTTTAATCTGATGAAGTGTTTTGCTCCAAAAACAGATCACTGATATGAAGAGTGGAAGAAATCCTGAACCATACGGAGACCTCAGGGCCCGAGTGACGCCGCCAGCAATATTTTAATTTGTAATGATTTAATGGTTCTGACGGACATAATGAGGGAGTTTCCTGTTCTTCAATTCTGTCGTACGCTTTTTTTTATTAAGCGTTGGTTGTGGAGCGGACATTAGGCATGTAGCCTGGATGAATTGAAAATAAAATGGTGGTAAGAATGATATAAATACAATTGTTATGACAACTTATGATGATTTATGTTGGATTCATGTCTTTGTTTTTCTGTCCTTTAATTATTTGTATATTTGGTTGTTATGCTGTCATTTTGATTTATTAGTTTTTTTCTTTGTCTAGCAGTAATGTGTAACTTGTAAAAACATTTTTTTTTTAAATGATTGAAAGAAAGAGTAGAACATAACAGATTCCTTTCCAGAGACGTGTAGCTCCGCCTCCTTGGCCGCGTCACGTCTGTCAGACACATGTCGGCGGCGCTTGCCAAGGCGCTGCGGTGCCGAGCCTCAGGAAGTCGGAGGGTTCTCGACCCGTGTTCCACATCTCGTTCACAAATTACTTCTTTTTTTGATTTTTCATAAACGCACCGCATTCATGGGAAGCCGCAAGAGAGAACGAGTCACACGGAGTCAGACTGAGGCGGCGAGGCGCTGAACCAACAACCCTCTGGGGCATTCCTGCAACCAAGAAGAAGAAGCTCAATCCAGACAATAGTCTTATCCCTCATCCAGTACAAAGCCCATTCAGTGAGCTCTTTCATCTGTGCAAACAGTGCAGGGGGGGGGGGGGCATTTGATCAAGTCAAAGTTAAGTTAATCTTCCAACAGTTTGAACTCTGCGAGCTTTTTGGGGACCGAGAGACAAACGTTGTCTCCTCCGAGTTCTTTATGAGCTTTTCATATCAAAGACTCGTCAGTTTGTTTCCTCTCTCTGGCACTTGAGGGGGTTAAAGGGGGGAGGGGGGAGAGGGGGGGGGGCTCCATTCAAGTGGTAAAACCACCACACACACTTACAAGTCTGTCTGTGAATCTGAAAAACTCTTAATTCATCATTTATAGAAAAGAAACAACGGAGAGAGAGAGAGAGAGGTGGTGTAGACATGGACGTACGAGGCTCTGAACCACAGGTGTCAAACACGAGGCCCGCGGGTCAGAATCCGGCCCTCTATGTCGTTTTAATGTGCCCCCCCCTCCCCCCTCTCCCCCCTGCAGCTTGAAAGACATGCGATCACCTTTTTCTTCAAGAAATTTAAGAAAAACATCCCGTGCTTTTATTTTGAAGGTTTCAAATGAAATGGATTTATGTTATAATATTAGAGGAAATGTTCTCATGTAAAATATTTCTACACTAAAATAAACACAAATCAAATGCAAAGAGAGTTATGTGACGATATGTTGGGGAGTAGTTTATACAGCGTTACGGTTACTGTCCCTTTAAGAGGGCGGTCATGATGCTGATGTGGCCCACGGTGACCATGAGTTTGACGCCCCTGAAGGGATACATTATTTTATCTTTGATGGAGAAATCATCATCATCATCATCATCATCATAATATGGGAGGAACGTGGTTTTAAAGAATGTCACATTTCATAGAATAAAAAAGTCCCGGAGGCTTCAGGATGAAACCCGACACCTGGCGACGAAAAGCCACCGGCAAGAGACGCCTGAAGTTACGATTTAAAATAAACATAAAGTAAACAAACCGGACCGCCACCCGACCCCCCCCCCCCACACCAAGCAGCCCTCCAATCGAGAAGCTCGCCGGGGTGACGCGAGTACGAGACCGCAGCCAGGCAGACAAGAATGCCGATGTGTGTCTCTAATAACACACACACACACACACACACACACACACACACACACACACACACACACACACACACACACACACACACTCTCCCTGGACGTTCCCACTGGGCTCACAAAGGAGGCGAACAAGAGGAGATCACAGAGCGACTCACATCGTCGTGTACACACTAATTAGGCCCACTGGCACCAGCACAATGAGTGTGTTCATACCGTCACACACACACACACACACACACACACACAGGGTTGGGTATGATACCTCTTTGATGTTTGGGAGAGGAGGAGGCCGACGGGTGTTGCGGTGTTTTTAGTTTTCCGC